>NW_022441279.1:0-5754 GCF_009761245.1 Sapajus apella
TAAATATTTAACTCCCTGCTCTTTATGATTGGTTAGTAATTTCCTTTGTAAAATATCACTTCAACAATAAAAAGCACAAATAAAGATGAACTCCTGGGCATGGGGCTGGTGAGGCCATTTCCAAATGCAAGGAAGTGACTTTGACATCTCCCAGGTGGTGCCTCGGGCAGCCCAGGTACAGACGGTGGGTAATTGCCAGAGCTGTTGCTTTGGGTAATTTCCCTAGTCAAAGGCTTAATCATTTTATAGCATCTAACCATGTGTTATTGGGTAATGTAACCCATGGCTCTTGACTGGGCTAGGTTTGAGGCTGATGTTTTCTCAGCAGAACTAGTTAAAATAAAATCTGGATGTCACACCCCAGCCTGGCCTGTTTTGGAAAATGCTGTTTGAACCACAAGAGTAATATACCTGTGGTAGTTTTTGTTTTTGCTGTTGATGTTTTGAAATGAAATCTTGCTCCATTGCCCAGGCTGGAGTGCAGCGGCATGATCTCCACTCACTGCAACCTCTACCTCCCATGTTCAAGTGATTATCTTGCTTCAGCCTCCTGAGCACCTGGGACTGCACGCTGGGATGATTTTTTTTTTTTTTTTTTTTTTTAGTAGGCGGGTTTCACCATATTGGCCAGGCTGGTCTCAAACTCCTGACCTCATGATCCACCCACCTTGGCCTCCCAAAGTGCTGAGATTACAACCTGTGGTGTTTTCTAACACCGTTTGGTTGGCCAGTCTTAGTTGCTTCAGCAGGCCCTGAATGTCTTGTACTTCTCTTGCTGGTAACAGGATCTCTAAATGGCCACACCTAAGTCATAAGTGTCTCTGCTAAAGGAGAGCTCAGAACTCCATTGGGCGGTGTTTAGAACAGTGGGCGGATAGGGCCTTGTGTTATTTTCCCTTTCTTGTGGGGTTATCCCTCGATTAATTACCTGTCTTTTGAAGAGAGAGTGTTCTTATAATGGGGTGAACAGGAGGGCCCTAGTGGGCACCATGGGGTGTGGAGCATGGGGCATTGCAGTGGAGCCAGACGGCACCTGCAGCCAGCCTTACTGGCTCTCTGGACAGGCCAGCCCTGGAGAGGTCCCCATCTTCTTCTCAGTGGGGAGTGCCCATGGCTTCCGGGAGTTACCAAACTGGGAACTGCTTCTAAAAGTCGAGTTGGAGGTGGGGTGCCCATGGCACAATCTGTGTCTGGCTTCCTTGGCAACTGCCTCTTGTCTTGTTTCCTGCTTCCAGGCAATGCCTTTTGGATTAGGCTGAACTCTCCCCTTCATTTTATGTCTTAGCGGCAAAGAGAGGACAGAGAAGGAGCATCTTGCTGCTATCTTATTTGAAATATCAGATAAGTTCAGAGTACAATAAAAGTGAGAACTTCCTGAGCTTATTTGAAGGAACTGCTGTTAGTCTATGATCTGTGTCTTTCAGATCTCATAGGGGACTAATTTCTTCATCTGCAGAGGAGGAAATAAACAGGATCTGCATAGCTCTTGGATGACCGACATACACGGATGCTGGAGGTGAAGGGAGCTCTCTAGGGAAAGTCCGACAGCTGCGCTTGTTTGCTTTCTATACTCTCCCTGTCATTATGAATATGGAAGTGCTTTTCAAAGCTCTGTTCTACTTCCTAAAATACCTTATAATGAATTTCCTTTTGGAAAGAGGGGAGGCCTGTGTTGCCTGCCTGTCCTGAGATTAGGACCAACCTGGGAAGGCGATGGGGAGACCCAGGGAGGAAAGAGATTGTGGCCACCAAGCATGGTGGCTCACATCAGTAGTCCCAGCACTTTGGAAGGCCAGGTTTGGGGTGCTGCTATAGCCCATGAGTTAAATGCCAGCTGGGACAACACAGCAAGACCCTATCTCTACACAAAATTAAAATTTGCCAGATGTGGTGGTGATAGCTACTCAGGAGGATTGAGGAGGCTGAGGCAGGAGGATTGCTTAAGCCCAAGGGTTCAAGGCTGCAATGAGCTATAATTGCACCACTGCATTCCAGCCTGGGTGACAGAGTGAGACACCAACAGAAATAAATAAAGAGAGAGAGAGAGAAACAAAGAAAGAGAAAGAAAGAGAGAGAGAGGGAGGGAGGGAGGGAAGGAAGAAAAGAAAGAGAGAGAGAGGGAGGGAGGGAAGGAAGAAAGAAAAGAAAGAGAAAGAAAGAAAAGAAGGATGGAAAGAAGGAAAGAAAGAAAGAGAGAGAGGAAAGAAAGAAAAGAAAAGAAAAAGAAAGAAAGAAAGAAAAGAAACAAAGAGAAGGAAAGAAAGAAAGAGAAAGAAAGAAAAGGAAAGAAGAAAGAAGCAAAGGAAGGGAGGGAGGGAGGGAGGGAAGGAAAGAGGAAGGAAGCAAGGAAGGAAGGAAGGAAGGAAGGAAGGAAGGAAGGAAGGAAGGAACTGTCAGCCATGAAGCCTTTATCTATATAGTGAGGGTAACAGACAGCCCAGATGTAGAGAGTCCACATTGACCTATCCTTTTTTCTATCTTTTGAGATGGAGGCTAGCTCTGTCTTCTAAGCTGGAGCGCAGTGGCACAATCTTGGCTCACTGCAAACTCCAACTCCCGTGATCAAGAGATTCTCCTGCCTCAGCCTCCTGAGTAGCTGGGATTACAGGTGCGCACCACCATGCCCGGCTAATTTTTGTATTTTTAGCAGAGATGGGGTTTCACCGTGTTGGTCAGGCTGGTCTTGAACTCCAGACCTCATGATCCACCTGCCTCGGCCTCCCAAAGTGCTGGGATTACAGGCGTGAGCCACTGCACCTGACCTTGCCTATCTTTTTAAGTGGAAACTAACTCTGCAGACTTGCCCTTCATTGGAATCTGAATCCCCAAACACCTGCCTCATGTTAAATCTCTACCATTGGTTCATGGGCTGTTAAAAAAAAATTGGATAATATCCATGATGGCTCTCTTATATAGGTAACATGAAGTAAAATTTTTTTCAAGTACAGCTGTGACAAAACTGAAGAATAGTATCCATGGATAGAATGAGTGAGAAGGACAGGGGTTTGAGTCCCAACTATGCCACATTACCAACTATGTGACCGGAGGGAAGTTACTTAGACTCTCTGTTCTTCAGTTTGTAAGATGTGTGTTTACAAAAGGTACACTGTAAGAATTACCTGGAGATGGGCCAGGCACTGTGGCTCATGCCTATAATTCCAGCACTTTGGGAAGCAAAGGCAGATAGATCTCCTGAGATCAGGAGTTTGAGACCAGCCTGGTCAACATGACAAGACCCCATCTCTACTAAAAACACAAAAATTAGCCAGGAGTGGTGGCATGTGCCTTTAATCTCAGCTACTCAGGAGGCTCAGGCATGAGAATCACTCGAATCTGGAATGTGAGGGTTGCAGTGAGCTGAGATCGTGCCACTGCACTCCAGCCTGGGTGACAGGTGAGACTCTGTCTCAAAAAATAAACAAAAAAGAATTAACTGAGATGATCCATGCAGTAAAGCTTTTAGCATGGTGTCTGGTGGATAGGGTGCACTCAGTGGATGTTAGCTATTATTATATTTGAGACAGAATAGTATAGATTGACAGGTGTCGGCTTCAGCTCTTGCTGTGTGACTGTGGGCAAATAATTCCCTGAGTCTCAGCTACTTCATCTGTAAGATGGGGATATTAGTTGCACCTGCATGAAAGAGTGGCTATGAGAGCTATGCATGGCAGGGCTTGGGGAAAGTAGTTCAGTGAAATCTAAGCACTATAAGATTTATTACTTCCGTGTTTCATCCAGCATTGAGTGAGGAACTGCTCGTGGGGACATCTCACGAGCTCCTCAGTTTGCCTCCTGTTGTTTTCTCTGATGTCAGTGTCGTCACAGACATTCTTGGAAGAGTTGTTTTGGGCATGTGTCTTGAGGTCCTTCCTGTGGTCACTTTAGTGGGTGACAGAGGAGAGGCAGTCTGTGAAGCTCCCTAAGAGCATGGCTGGGGTGGGGGCGAGTGAAGCGTGACAGCCTCAGATTGTGTGACTTTGAAGGGCACCTGGTGCTGAGTTGCTTGGAGAGATGATTTTTTACTGTGGAATGATGACCCAGGACTACCTCAGCAGGTCTGAGGGGCTCTGGACAAAATAAGAGACAATGTGGTCCAAATCTGCATGGTCACTGGAAAAATTAGTGTCCACATTCTTCTTACAGTGCATCCAACATAGGGACAGAGTGACAAAGTGTAGGCTTATTTGGGTGAGAGGATGGTGGAGAAACTATAGCTCCTCCCGTAGGTCAGATTTAAACTGAGTGGTTACCGATGTCTTTTTTTAAAATGTGAAATTTAGTGGAGCTGCCCGCCAGCTTCCTGAAAAGCACCCTTGAATAATAATAACCTCCAGAGAGAAGTTGAGCACCAGGCCAGGCCAGGTAATCCTCACCAAGAACACCTTGCAGAATGCCAGCCTCACCTGAAGCACTCAGCCACACTGGATAGACAGACTAAAGAGGGGACAAATACCGCTGTAGTTTCGCTAGGTGCACCTGGCCTGGCCTATCTTTTATCCTAATAGCATCACTGTGGGGATCAGGGCTTCACTATGTGAATTTTGGGGGACACAAACACTCAGTTCCTAGTAGCATTCTCTATTTGCTCAAGTGTAAAATGGGGATAAGAAAGACGTGGACCTACCTTATAAGGTGGTTGTGAAGATTAAATGAGATAATACATGTGAGGTGTGCAGTATAGTGCCTGTCACCAAGTAAGTTTAATAGCCAGCCATGCTTTTCTTAGTGGTGGGGATGTGTTCTGAGAAATGCATTCTTAGGTGACTTTGTCGATTTGTGAACATCATAGAGTGAACTACACAACCCTAGATGGTACTGCCTACTACACACCAGGCTCTATGGTACAGCCTACTCCTCCTTGGCTGCAAGCCTGTGCAGCATGTGACCGTCCTGAATACTGTTGCCAGTTGTGACACAATGGAAGCATTTGTATATCTAAACACATCTACACACAGAAACGGTGCAGTGAAAATATGGTGTTGTAATCTTATGGGACCACTGTTGTATATGTGGTCCATTGTTGGTAGAAATATTGTTATGCTGGAAATCCATAAATATCCACTCAGTACAAATAGTATAAATGTTCTATTGTTTTTAAATTCTATCTTTCATGATGACTGTGGCAAATTAGACTTTCCCTATTTGATAGGGATTTTCCTTTTCCTTTTAGTGAGTTATCTTGGACTATTAACAAGCAATTCCGGCTGATGTTAGCCATAAAATTTACTTGAATTTTCTGTAGTACAGCCAGCCCTGAAATTATAAAGAGGAAATGAGTGGGTGAAAATGGGTATGTAAATTCAACTTTATTGCTCTACCTCTACAAAAAGGAAGTAGAATAAAAAATAAACATATTTTGTGTTAGGGCTTCAGGGAAATTCAGTGTTCAGAAAAATGCTTCCAAACATCACAGTACACAGACAGTTATTATGCACCTGATTACGGGTTCTACCCAGTCACCAAGCTGGGGCATTTCTTAAGACGAGCAAGTGAAACAAAAGTTTCAGTGGTTTATGTAGAATCCCACGTTGATGTATATTTATAAGCATATTTATTTTAAACATCTGAGAAAAACAGCAGAGACTTGCTATGGTATAATGCTTACTTTCTAACACTTCACATATTTCCCAAGTTGTAAGGAGTTCCTTTTGATGGCTGGTCAGTGGTTCTTTGGGTTTTTGAAGAAGGATTGGTTGTGACAACCCCCTGAGCTAACTGGGCAAGTCGAATGTTGTCTTCTTCTCTGCCACAGAT
>NW_022441280.1:0-5754 GCF_009761245.1 Sapajus apella
GGGTTTCACCATGTTGACCAACCTGGTCTTGGACTCCTGACCTCAGGTGATCCACCTGTCTGGGTCTCCCAAAATGCTGATATTACAGGCATGAGCCACCTCGCCAGGCCCTGCTTTTTTTTTTTTTGAGATGAACTTTTGCTCTGTGGCCAGGCTGGAGCGCAGTAGTGCAATCTCAGCTCACCTGCAACCTCCGCCTCTTGGGTTCAAGCAATTCTCCCGCCTCAGCCTCCCGAGTAGCTGGGACTACAGGCACAAGCCACCACACCTGGCTAATTTTTGTATTTTTAGTAGAGATGGGGTTTGACCATGTTGGCCAGAATGGTCTTGATCTCTTGACCTCATGATCCGCCCGCCTTAGCCTCCCAAAGTGCTGGGATTACAGGCTGTGCTGCTGTCTGGTCAGACAATTCCCGGAATGAAGTCTGCGGTGCAGAGGTGATTTCGCCGTGAAGGAGGCAGTTTGCTCCCGCCCCGACCCAGTGGGACACATGGATGGACCCCGGCTGGGCAGCCGTGAGCCGGAGCTGGTGACCCCCTTCACGAAGGGGCAGACTGGGCCCTGGAGCCGGGGGTGGCTCAGTCATAGCCTGCGAAGGGATCCCAGGTCCTCCAGCTCTGGAATTTTCCTGCCACTCTACAAGAAGAGACTGGAAGAGGGTGGGATTGGCAAAGAGGAAACCACAGACGCAGGATTGAGAGCAGCAGCTCGGAAAACAAGCTGTTCCTGGCAGGCAGCCGGGGGCAGGCAGCGGTCAGCGGGGTGGCCTAGCAGGGCCAGGCGGGGCTCAGTGCCACCTGGGAGGGAAGCGACTTGGCCTATGGCAACCCCAACGCTCCCTACACACATGCCAGGCTGGGCAAGGGACGAGGACAGCGGGCCAGGGAACCTTGAGGATGGCCAGGTGGGGCCGTCCATGTGCCTTCATTCATTCATTCATTCATTCCATCTGCTACATGCGAGGTCACAAACTCGGACAAAGGGACAGACAGCTGAGCTCAGCCCGCCTTCAAGTGTGGCGGGTGAGTAACCCAGGGTGAGGAACACTCATGGATGGTCATACAGGCTGGGACAGCTGGAGCTCCTAGGGGACAAGTGCAGAAGGGATCCCAGGCCTGGGGGCTGAAGGGTGCAGAGGAGAAACCAGGTGCAGAGCACATGGGGAGGCCCCGCCGGAAGGCGGAGCAGGTGCACAGGCCCGGTGTCTGGAAGGAGCTGGGGCCGGAGAAATTGACAGGAGGGCGGGATTTGGGGGAGGCTTGGAGGCTGGGAGCCCTGAACCTTGAACTCCTGGGTTCAAGCAATCCTCCCACCTTGGCCTCCCAAAGTGTTGAGATTACAGATGTGGGCACTACACCTAGTCTAAACAAAATTATCATTATTATCTGAACCTAAACTAGGCGCCAGGGCAGGCAGGCAAGAGCACTCTGTTTCTGTGCTGTGGGGAATGGGAGCTATGGGAGATGTTAGAGTAGGGGAGGGCGGGACAAAGGAGGCAGAGGCAGGAATGGGGGCTGGAAGGTGAGCAAGGAGTCTGGAGCCTTGGCCTGGGGTGGAGGGGGGAAATGTGGGGGTGATCTTGAGAGGAGGCTTGAGAGGTCAGATTCAAAGAGTATGATGGGGGCAGAGGAGAAGACAGGGAAGACCACAGCCAGGAGAGAAGAGAGGCCTTAGGGATGGTGCTAAGGAGGGAGAGCCGTCCCCAGCTCTGATGAGGCTCTGCCGTGTTGGCCGAAGCACCCAGAGAAAACCTGGGGGCTGGGACTTTCTGGGTTTCTGAGGGCTGCCACGGTCCAGGGTAGAGGCCTGGCCTGGCCCAGCCTTGCAGCCATCTGGCCCAGCCCTGTGTTCTGCAGATGGGGAAACTGAGGCCCGGGACGGCAGCCCTCATCCTGTCAGCCCCATAGACCCTGCTCCAGGAGACAGCTCGGAACCTCAATTTCCAGTCTGTGCCTTGAGGCTGTGGGGGAAGCTAGCAGAGGACACTGGGCCCCTCCCTCCCACTGAAGCTGCAGAAGAGGGCCAGAAGGACTGCATGGGTCTTGGGGTTCAGTTGGGGGGTGGCCATGGAGTGCCCCACAGGGGGTGACAGACCCCCGGTGCCTGGTCCAGCCTTCACCTTCCCCATCAGTCAGCCCTACAGGGCTGGGCCCCTCCAGGCCATGGTCGAGGTCTCTGGCTCCGCCTGGGTCTCCCCGGAGCCTTCCTCCTCCAGGCCCAGCTGGAATCCACCCAAGGGCCACTCACATGAAATATCCAGAACAAGCCGGTGCGGTCACTCATGCCTATAATCCCAGCATTTTGGGAGGCCGAGGCGGGCGAATCACCCGAGGTCAGGAGTTTGAGACCAGCCTGGCCAATATGGTGAAACCCCGTCTCCACTAAAAATGCAAAATTGGCCGGGTGTGGTGGCACATGCCTGTAGTCCCAGCTACTCAGGAGGCTGAGGCTGGAGAATCGCCTGAACCCGAGAGGCGGAGTTTGCAGTGAGCCGAGATCGCACCATTGTTCCCCAGCCTAGAAAACAAGGGCCAAACCCTCTCTCAAAAAAAAAAAAAAAAAAGAAAGAAAGAAAGAAAAGAAACGTTCAGAACAGGCAAATCCCCAGAGACGTCTTGAGAGTGCTCTAGGGGCCACTGGGAGCTGGGGAGGTGGGGAAGGCTTGCTTTTCCGGGTGAGAATGTTGCAGAATTGGATTCGAGGCGAAGGTTGCACAACTTTGCTTGTGCTAAAACCACTGAATTTTAGACCAAGTGGGTGAAATACGATGGTGAGTTTTTTTGTTTTTTTGAAACAGTCTCACTCTGTTGCCCAGGCTGGAGTGCAATGGCGCAATCTTGGCTCACTGCAACCTCGCCCTCCTGGGCTCAAACGATTTTCCTGCCTCAGCCTCCCGGGTACCTGGGATTACAGGCACCTGTCACCACACCAGGCTAATTTTGTATTTTTAATAGAGATGGGGTTTCCCCATGTTGGCCAGGCTGGTCTTGAACTCCTGACCTCATGTGATCTGCCCACCTCGGCCTCCCCAAGTGCTGGGATTTCAGGCGTGAGCCACCGCGCCCGGCCAGGTGCTGAGTTTTATCACAGCAAAGGTGTTATGTGAAAAAATAAAATGCTGCCTGGGTTCCCTGCCGCTTTTGGGTGCAGCCCCCTGTCCCCGCCGTGCTCGGGTGTGTCCCCCACGGTGCTTACCCTCAGCACTCCAGCTTCTCAGTGTGCGGGTACCACAACCTTCCTTCTCCTCCTCACGCCTGGCTCCAGGGGCAGCCAGTGAACCCTCCAGTCCAGGGCGCCATCTCTCTCACCTCCAGCCCCCTCCAGGCCCCAACCTGGCCCCAGGCCCAAACCCGCCCCTCCAGGCTCAAAACGTAGCCCTAGACACAAGCCCCACCCACGCCTCCAGTTCATAAGCCCCGCCCCATCCGGACCGAAGCCCCGCCCCCCGGGCCACAAGTCTCTTCCAGGTCCCAAATCTCACTCAATACACAAGCCCCGCCCCTTCTGAACACCCTCCAAACCCGCCCCTCCGGGCCCCAAACCTGGCCCAGACCCAAACTCTGCCCCTCCAGGCGCCAAGCGGCGTCCTTCCAGGCCCCAACCTTGGCTCCAGACACAAGCCCTACTCCCGCCTCTGGTACGTAAGCCCCGCCCCCCCCAGGCTAAAGCCCCCCCCCCCAGGCCATACGTCTCCCTTCCAGGTCCCAAATCTCTCCCAAGACACAAGCCCTCCTCTTCTGGGAACCCCCGCAGCCCCGCCCCTCCAGGCCTCAAACGTCGCCCCAGACAAGGCCCCGCCCCCTCAGATTCCAAGCCCGCCCCCACGTCAAGGCTCCGCCCCCCAGATCATAAGTACCACCCCCAGGCCCCAAGCCTCGCCCTATCCAGGCCTCAAGCCCCGCCCCATCAGGCAACGTCATCGGTTTCTTTCTGGGTTTTGTGCCTGCACTGCGCTACCTGCCTGTAGTTCACCTGGCTGCCCTTGGCTCCCACTTGATGTATCCGGAAACTGAGGAACACAGCAGCTTGGTTACAGCTGGGATTGCAGCCCTGGCTGTCCCGCCTTCTGCTCCCTCCTCCAGGAAGCCCTTCTTGGTCTACCCTCAATCCCAGGATCTGAGGTCAGCCCTTGGGTGTCCAGCTCATCTTCTCTGCCACCGGCCCCAGCACATTCATTCCTGAATAACTTAATGGCTGGTGGGGATGAACCCTAGCGTAGTCAGACGCCGGACATGCAGGGAAGGTTAGAATCACTAGGACTTCTTAGGTTGCACAGTCCAGAAGCAGCGGGAACAATGTCTGTCACCCTCTTTCAGGAGGAGACCCTGCTCTTCCCCTCCCCTTGAACCTGGGCGGGACTCGCGCCTCCTGCAGAATCGGAGAAGGTGGCAGGGGTGGCGCCACCTGGCTTCCCAGCAGGTCAGCCTGGCAGCTTCTGCTTTGGTAGCTTGGAACCCTGCTTCCTAGACACAGGGCTGGGAACACAGCTGCCATGTTGTGAGGAAGCCCAAGCCACATGGGGAGGCTCCTTGCAGGCGCTGGTCCCCATTCACAGCTTGCTGGTCCCCGTTCACAGCTTGAAGCTGAGCCCTGGCTGTGTCACGCTTGTAATCCCAGCACTTCGGGAGACAGAGGGGGCCAGATCACTTGAGGCCAGGATTTAGAGACCAGCCTGGTCAACATGGCAAAAACCCATCACTACTAAAAATACAGAAAAATAGCTGGTCTGTAGTGGGGCACGCCTGTAATCCCAACTATTCGGGAAGCTGAGGCAGGAGAACCTGTTGAACCTGGGAGTGGGAGATTGCAGTGAGCCAAGACATAGAACCACTGCACTCAGCCTCCCGTATAGTATTCAATATAAAAAAAAGAAAAAGAAAAAGAAAAAGAAACAAGACCAGACACAGTGGCTCACGCCTGTAATCCCAGCACTTTGGGAGACTGAGGTGGGCAGATCACCTGCAGTCAGGAGTTCGAGATCAGCCTGACCAACATGGAGAAACCCCGTCTCTACTAAAATTACCAAACTAGCCAGGTGTGGTGTCGTGTGCCTGTGATCCCAGCTACTCGGGAAGCTGAGGCAAAAGAATCGCTTGAACCCAGGAGGTAGAGGTTGCACTCCAGCCTGGGCAACAAGAGTATAACTCTTTTTTTTTTTTTTTTTTTTTTTTTGAGACGGAGTTTCGCTCTTGTTACCCAGGCTGGAGTGCAATGGCACGATCTCGGCTCACAGCAACCTCCGCCTCCTGGGTTCAGGCAATTCTCCTGCCTCAGCCTCCTGAGTAGCTGGGATTACAGGCACGTGCCACCATGCCCAGCTAATGTTTTGTATTTTTAGTAGAGACAGGGTTTCACCATGTTGACCAGGATGGTCTCGATTTCTTGACCTCGTGATCCACCCGCCTCGGCCTCCCAAAGTGCTGGGATTATAGGCGTGAGCCACTGCGCCCGGCCGAGAGTGAAACTCTTAAAATAAAAAAATAAACCAGGGTCTCACTCTATAGCCCAGAGTCAGTGGCATGATCATGGTTCACTGCAGCCTCGACCTCTTGGGCTCAAGCTGTCCTTCTGCTTTGGCCTCCCGTGAAGCTGGGACCACCATACCCGGATTTCTGTTGCCCGGACTGGAATGCAGTGGTACTCTCTCCGGTCACTGCAGCGTCTGCCTCCCAGGTCCAAGTGATTCTTTTGCCTCAGAATAGGCATGTAACACCACACCAGGCTAATTTTTTTTTTTTTTTTTTTTTAGACGG
>NW_022441281.1:0-5615 GCF_009761245.1 Sapajus apella
TGGGTGGGTGGATGGGTGTGTGGTGGGTGGGTGGATGGGTGTGTGGGTAGATTCATGGGTAGGTGGGGGAGTGGATTGCTATGGGGAGCTCTCACTTCTTCTTGGGTGCACTGTTCCCCAGAGGAAGTCGTCTCAACCCCTCTGCTCCATCTCAGCTTGCAGCCCATCCCATCTACCCCCTCCTCTCTGGCCACCCCAGGACTCGCTTGTCACTGGATGCCACACTGCAGCGCCTGTGGCCTGAGCAATGTGGATGGGCAGGAGCTGGCTCAGCCTGGCCTGGGCCCCCAGTCTTCAAGGCCTGACACCTTTTCCTTCCTCCCCTGGGCTGGAGCCATCCTGACCCTTGTGGTAAGGCTGGGCCCAAGTCTGCCCCTGGAAGTCCTTGTGGGCAGTGCACGCAGTGAGACCTCACAGCCCCGCCGGCCCGCTTGACCGGGCAGTCACTGACATGCTAAGAAGCAGTCGCCCCTGCCCCATTGCCCCCAGGAAGAGCTGAGGCAAGAGCAGCAGGAAGAACTGGGTCCCTCTGTGGGGCCCACATTCCAGAACTGCACAACTTTCGCTGCTGCGGTGAGTCTCCAGTCCCAGATGCTTTGCTGACCGACCGCATCTGGGCTCATCTGGCAGTATGAGAATATGGCCTGTTTTCATTTCTACCTGGAAAGTGGACAGCCTGGGCCAGGAGGTAGGGCCGGGGCACTCTCCTGCCTTGTGGCCCCTGCCCTGGGGCTGCGTGTCCCTGAGGACATCCCCAGGGATGGTTCTCGGGGGCCACTACCACCGGGGCCCCCGCACCGCTGGTGGCCTGGCATCTCGGGTACAGGGCTGGCAGCTAACACAGGCCCCACTCCCTGCCACAGAGAGCCCACGAGGCCCAGCTCCCAGCAGGAACCGCTCCTTCACTGAAGCACCGAGTCCTGGGAATGGTTCGCTGAGGCCAGACCTGCAATGCTATTGTCGTGTGGATATTCTGTCGGGACAGGAGAGGACAGTTTTACCTCCTGTTCAATAAACATCCCCTGTGAGGGCCCTGCTGAGGGAGAGGCTGGCGGCCGTGGGTGGATTGGGGACTCACCGCGGGCTCTCGGCGACAGGACAGCGCCACCCGCCCCAGGCTCTCAGCTGGCATCAGGGTCTCCTGCTTTACGACACACTCGTCTCCAGGGACTGACACCTCCTGCCCAAGGGCTCTGGATCCTGTGCAGACTTAGAAGCAGGTACAGGACCTGAGCGGGCCTGAGCCTCGGGCTCTAAAGGGTGAACAGTGCCTTCACGCCATCGTCTTCAGGAAAACCGCAGCGCTGCCATTCAGGACATTACCCGGCCCCCGCCTGATAGCCCGTGACTCTCCGGTTCATAACACAAAACCACACTTTTCATCAAGAAGCTCGCATTCTCCAGATAATTCAAGAATCCACGGAGCAAATCCAGCACAGACTGTTTGCTTCCCAACACCCAGACACATGTGCCTGCAAATTCCTGATGTTATGAAGACCAGCCCTGGGGAGTGGAGGGGAGGCGAGACACCGCCCCAGATAACCCCAGGGCACTGAGAGTCCACACCCGGCACCCCAGACTCACAACCCAGGCAACCCCAAGGCACTGACAAACTGACAGCCCACAGCCCCGACAACCCTAGGCAACCCCAGTATGCTGACAACCACACCCCAGACAATTCCATACAACCCACACCACAGACAACGCCAGCATGCTGACGACCCACACCCCAGACAATCCCACACAACCCACACCCCAGACAACCCCAGCATGCTGGCAACCCACACCCCAGACAATCTCAGACAACCCCAGGGTGTTGACAACCCACCCCCCTGCTGCCCGCATGCTGACTGTGAAAGGGCCGCCGTTCACATGGCTCTGAGGGCTCTGATGCTCTGGGTTGGACCTGCACGGCGCTGGGTCACTGCAGGACTCGGGACAAGTGACTCCGTCTCAGCTCCCCTTGACCAGGACAGCATCCCCGTCACCCCGGGTTTCTGTGGCATCAGTAGCCAGTGGCCCACATTTTCTGAGGCCAGACACCAGCCTGGATGGCTGGAGTGAGTCACTTCCCTCATTTGCACGAGGTCTGGGCCAACCCCATGGCCACCTGGCCCAGGTGTGGGCACGGAGGCGGGGCTGTGGGGTGGGCACCCGGGTGGTCGGCCACAGCTGGCAGTCAGCGGTCCTGAGCTCAGGGACTCGAGGTGCGGCATGAGGTCCTCCAGCCCCTGCACCAGCTTCCCCACTCAGACCCAGGCCACCAAAAACAACTGCCTCATCTCCTTCCAAAACAAACAGGAAACCCGTCTACACCTCTGTCGACCAAAAGAAGAGCTGCCAGAGTCCAGGGAAGCAACTTGCCCAGCTTGCCGGGAACTCGCCTGGGCGTGCATCAAATGCCCAGAGTTCCGGAAACCCCATCTGTCCCAGGCAAACAGGCAGAGTGGGTGGCCCTCCCGGGATCCACATTCACACCAGGCCTGGGTAGAGGCCTTGGTCCTGGGGAGGAAGGCCGGCCAGAAGCCCGCACACCCTGCCGCCCGCACCCACGTGTGGACGCAGAGGCCTCTCGGGCGGTGAAACGCTGCTCCTGAAGGCATTTCTGGTTTTTCCATTTATAAAACAGAGTGAGGTTATAAATCAGAAAAGTGTTTACAGGAGACACACAGCTGGCAAGAACAGCATCGAGTGGCCACTGCGTCTCCGTGACTATTTCATCTTCCACGCCAACTTAAACACGAGAAAAAAAGGCTTTCCAGCCCAGGGCCCCACTGCACGGCCCAGCAGATCGAGGGCATTTGTAATAATTCATAGACTTCTCACTTTCATTTTTCTGCCACCCAGGAATTACATTTCACTGTTAAAATGCACTGGGACTGCCTGGCCCAGCCGCCCCTTCGTGTTCAGACACAGGACGGGCGAAAACCCCAGGCAGCCTCTAGTGGGCTGTGGCTCTGTGGCCCAGGCTCCGTGGCTGGGCGCCTGACCCCTGCTGGACATACAGAGCACTGCAGGTGGCCCAGAGGGCCCATTTCCTCTGAGATGGCCATGGTGCCCGGTGAGAAAATGGGCTAGAGGAAGAGGCCGGCAACCCGGCCCCTGTGCAGTCACACCTGGTCCTTTGTGGCCTGTCCTGTTCTTGGGATGCTGGCCGGGGGCACTGCCCCAGCCCAGAGCACACAAGACCCAGGTGGGTGCGGGTAGGAAGGCTGGCTTGGTCAGGAAGCTGGGGGGCCTGGGCCGAGGCCAGAGCTGGGATGGCCCCCAGGCATGGTCAGGCCCTGGACCTGACCCTACTGCAGACCCAGTGGGTCCCACTCGCCTTCACCTGAGGCTCTGTCACCCTGGGGCAAGTTGAGGGCAGAGCTGGGACTCCCCAATACTCCCCAATCTGCTCTCACCCGCCCCGTCCCAGAACCCCAGGCAGGAGGGTAGGCAGGGCCTGGGCAGGGCTGAGGGGCAGGTGCCTGGGGTGCTCAGAGCTTCACCCACTCACAGGCATGGGGCCAGGGAAAGCCGTGTCCTTCAGTGGGATCACCCCCTGGAGACCCAAGGCCAGGGCCAGGGGTCCCCACAACAGGACCCAGAGGCCTCTGCCCCATCCCCAGATCCAGCCTTGGGTATGCACGAGCCGAGGGGGACGCGGAGGTCAGGAAGGAGTGGGGTTCGGGTATCCCGCACCACACGCCCGCGAGGGATTGGCAGCAGAGGATGGGGCAAGGTAGGGCTTGCCAGGGGAGGTGGGGGACACATTTCCGCAGCTGCGAGCTTCTGGGAGAGCACAAACTGTGGGAGAGAAGAGCAATGGCCAGCAAGGCCCCAGGGCGGTGAGGGGTCCTGAGCCCAGGAGTCCAAATGCTTCCGGACATGGCAACACTACCACTTCCTCCAGGAAGTCTCCCAGAAGGCACTACCCAGCAGTAACGCTGACTGACCACACCTCCCCTGAACTCTCGCCCTGGGAGCATTACCCTCTAAGACTCAGGAGGTTTTGGGCAAAGTCCCAGAGGGTTTTCAGGAAACAGCTGAAACCCGCGCTTCTGCTGGAGGGCGCCGACCTGGGCCTTCACTGCAATGTCCTGCCTCTTAGGGCTGCACCTCTAGACTGGATCAGTCCATGCGCCCCAAAATACCCCTGCCAAAGCCCCCCCCACCCCAGAAACAGAAGAAGGGGCCCGAGGCCACCCCTGGGCCCAGCCCCCACCTCCCCACGCAGGGCCCCAGCGCCCCGCCGAGACCCTCCCCAGCCCTGGTGGGTCAGAGATCTCCCGGAGACTCCAGAGAGCAGAGGCGAGGACCACAGGCGGCAAGCGTGTTCTCAGGAGTGGGTGGGCGGGGCCCTGCAGACGCCTGGCTTTTTGTCCCCTTATCACCCTGAGCCATTTTCATGGGATAGAGATACAGAGGAGCTCCCATTACAAAGCGCCATTAAACTGTCGTCTGTGCAACTGTGTGTGAAGACGCATCGGATAACGGTCAGGACTGCACACGCCTGAGTCACTGGCCCGGCGCAAGGCCCCACACTCCTAGAGAGAGACAGGCCTGCCCCAGCACCCAGCACCCCTGCCCACCCCAGCCAGCCCCCCAAAAGACACACACTGACTGCCTGCGCAGGACAGCCCCGGGGGACAGCACACCAGGCGGGCCCCGAGCCAGGCCAAAGGTGGTGGGAAGACCGAGGAACCATGGAGAACAGATGAAAGTCCAGGCCGGGGACGGGGCTGATGTCCTGAGGTCGCGCCACCCCCATGCTGAGAGGGCCACACACTCCCCGCCATGGCCAGTGCAGGCCCTGGGGTCAGGCCAAGCTCCCCTCTGCCCAAGCCTGGTGTTCAGACCACGAATCCAGCTGCCACAGCAGTGAGGTGTAGCCCTGGCCCTGGCACTGGAGGGGAGCTGAGGCTGGCGGGGAGGCAGAGCAAGGCAGCCCTAGACCCCACCCCATCCCCAGGGGGAAGGAGCTGTCCCTGGAGCCACTGTCCCATCAAGGTGTCTAAGGGCCACGGGGATTTGGGAGCCCCAGGGGTATGGCTGGGGTGGACGTCTAAGGCTGGGAGGAGCTTCTTAGGGCCCCCAGGGCCCACCCCACCTAGCCATGCTCAGCCCATAGGTACTCAGACCCCAGGCCAGGGCTGACTCAGTAAAGAGGCTGGTGGGTAGGCCAAGGGTGGGAAGGGGATGTCATGGCCCAGGGTCTGGCCATTCCAGGGATGGGGACCACACCTTGAAGGAGATTGGATGTGGTCAGGAGGGGCCGGGCAGCAGGCCATGGCTCCAGGGTGGGCACCTGCAGCACCTGGCAGGAGGGCGGAACCACATCTGAGCAGAGCACTCAGGAGCCTGTGCCCCTGCCTGTGGGTTGGTGCACAAGAGGCCAGCACACACCACGAGCAGCCTGGCGAGTACCCGGGGCTCAGGACGGGGCCAGGCTCAGGGAGCAGGATGAGATATCCTCCTGAGGACAGAGGAGCCCCAGCCAACCCAACAGATACCCCCAGACTGAGGGTCCCAGACTTCCCTAACAGACACCCCCAGACTGATGCCCCCAGACTCCCCAACAGACGTCCCCAGACTGAGGGTCCCAGGCTCCCCAACAGACGCCCCCAGACTGA
>NW_022441281.1:5625-5754 GCF_009761245.1 Sapajus apella
CCCCAGACTGAGGGTCCCAGGCTCCCCAACAGACGCCCCCAGACTGAGGGTCCCAGACTCCCCAACAGACGCCCCAAGACTGAGGGTCCCAGGCTCACCCAACAGACGCCCCCAGACTCAGGGTCCCAG
>NW_022441282.1:0-5731 GCF_009761245.1 Sapajus apella
GCACAGGCCACCAAGCCTGGCTAATTATAATATTTTATTTTTGTGGAGACTGGGTCTCACTATGTTGCCCAGGCTGTTCTTCATCTCCTGGGCTCAAGTGATCCACCAGCTTCACCCTCCCAAAGTGCTGGAATTACAGGTATACGCCTCTTTACCTGGGCATGGCAGCCAGTTTTATAGCCTCCTGTAAGTTTTGCCAGGTGGCCATACCAGGTGAGCTGTGGTTTTTGCATTTATTGTGGGATCTGAGGTGAGAGGTGCTAAAATCTCCATGTTTGTGCAATAATCATTATAATTGTCATTGTTGTTATTATTAAAACCTTTACTATTGTTGTTAGTTCTTATAAAACCAGTAAACTTTGTCCTCCAAAAGTATCCACTTGATTGAAAATGACAAAGGAGGGATTTCTGTCTGCAGAAATTTCAAAAGCCACGAAGGAACAGGGGAATTGCCAGCTCCAGCCCGAGAGGCTGAGACCCACAACCTGCAGCAACCAGCCCAGAAAGCCAGACCACAACCTCTGCAGCCATCAGCCCCAGGCAGCTAGGAGCTAATCAGGGACTGACAGCTTCCCTCATTTCAAATCCCTCTTCCACCTTACACTCAAGCTGAGGAAGGTCAAATAGTTTTCCCTAATCAATCACCTAGGATGCGGTCTTCCAGTCAGTCCCCTCCAGCTTTCTCAGCCACACCTTGAATCAGGACGTGCCACCTTTTTGCATCATGAAGCCTCCCCAGTCCTCTCGGCCTTTGAGTCCCCACCCATAGACAAGTGGTGGCTGACACCCTTGCTAGAGGAAACGATGAAAAACTCATGCTTTATCCAATCTTCCTTTGGTGGTCTTCATTGATCTCTAACAAAGATTATCAGTGCCTGAACCAAAGAGAACATGCAGAATAATATATGCTTCTCATGTTCACTTTTTTTTTTTTTGAGACAGGCTTTGGCTCTGTCACCCAGGCTGGGGTGGTGAAATATCCAGAATACATGGCCTTTAATGTCTAGCTTCTTTCACTTAGAGTCATGTTTTTGAGACTCATCTGTGTTTTGTCATGAGTCAGAGCTTCATTTGCCTTATAATTTCACTTTCTAAGCCATTCAGAATGTTTCCCGGTGTACTGAAAAGTGGTTTTCCTAACTGAGATAAAATACCCATTACATAAGATTTACTTTCTAGTACATTTTTGAGCTAATATGTCAGTAGCATTAAGTGCTGCCCACCTCCCCAGACCCAACGTGCCGCACACACCCTGAGTCACCAGGGTGCCCAGCGGCACCAGCCAAGCAAAGCTGACATGCCTCCAAAGACTTGAAGCCACCCATCCACCCAGCCCTGAATCCAGCCCCCAAGAATAGCCTAAAGGAGAGTTCCTGAAGGAGAGAGCAGAGAGGGGGCCTGAGGAGTGGCAGCACCAGAGGAGGTGGCCATGTGTGGCCTGGACCATGACAAGCAGGCAGTGCCCAGTGACTGGTGTCACATGAAGGGCCTCAGGAAGTGCATGGAGTTCCTTGAGGCTGTTCCTCTTTGAGTCTCACCAGACCATGGGGGAGGGAAGATTAGCCACTACCTTGTGTTTATTTAGAGGTTTGGGGTTTTCTTCCACGGTTTTTCCTTATATTCTCTCTAGGGTGACACCAATTATGCTTTTGAAAGCACCTCACTGTTTTATGGCAATAGCGGGGATGATTGTGACAAACGGGACCTGTTTCTTGGTAATAGTGGGGATGACTGTGACAAAGGGGACCTCACTCTTTCATTGCAATAGCGGGGATGACTGTGACAAAGGGGACCTCACTGTTTCATGGTAATAGTGGGAATGAGTGTGACAAAGGGGACCTCGCTCTTTCATGGAAATAGCATGGATGAGTGTGACAAAGGGGACCTCACTGTTTCATGGTAATAGCGGGGATGAGTGTGACAAAGGGGACCTCACTGTTTTGTGGTAATAGCAGGGATGAGGGTCACAAAGGGGACTCCACTTTTTTATGGTATTAGCAGGGATGAATGTGACAAAGAGGATGGAGCCTTGGCTTATCTTGCTGAAGGACACTGCCCTGATGTCCATCACAGATACAAGAGGACCCCTACATCCTGGGAATCACCAACTACCATTCCCAGACTCCCCAGTCCATTCTTAGAAGGCAGCCTATCAGGTAGGGCTCCCTTGGGGCAGTGTGGCCACAGGCTGCTCTCTTGTCCCACTCACAGGAACCCACACCAAAACCTCCAGTTCTCCACGGTCTCCACCCTGCACTGTGTGCCTTCCTCAGAAAGCACCACTCCAGGCCCGAGGTCACACTCCCTCAGTGTGACAGAGAAGAAAATTTTCCTAATGGGGAAGCTGTGACCGAGAGACCAACTTTCTGCTGGCACAGTGATGGTCCTTGGGCTGGGCAGAAAAGGAGGTCTCAGCCCAGGGCTTGGCAGTCAGTGGAGGGTCTCCAGGACATGGCATCAAAGTCTCTTGTGTCCTTTCTGCTGCTGTCATGCTTGAACCCTGCTGAGAATGTCATTGCCCCTGTGGTGTGTCTTTATTCCATTTTCCCCTTTCAGTGTGGACCTGAGGACTTTTTCTGGAAGCAGCTCATTGTCCCAAGGAAGTGCGGCTACACAGGTCTGGGGCTTGGCCCCCAGCTCCATCTGAGGAGGGGGAAGGACCTGTGGGGCTGGGGTGGAGGGACAGTCCCACAGGTCCTTGGAGAGCTCTGTGTGTTTGGAGAGCTCCGTGCTGAGTTCTACTGCAAGAAGGGAGAGAGCACTCTGGCTGTGAAGGACGGGAAGAAACCTACAGGACCCATATTTCCAAGCGCTCTTTCATCTGTGTCGTATCCTGACCTGATCACATTTTGCTTGGGATAGCAGAGGAGACTGCATGCGTTCAGCAGGGAGGGTACTTCAAGAGACCTGGGAGGCCTTGGTGAGGCTGCCTACCTGGGGAGGAACCCAGACCCAGGTGCTCCTGGCTGCAGCTGACCCCACAGCTCACACATGTGCAGTTCTCTCCCACCACACTGATCTTTCCAGACGGCTGGAGTGCAGCCAGCTAGCCTACACAGATGGGTCCCTGCCCACGGGCCCTGCACCTCCTGCCAGCAGGCCACCACTCTGCACCTTGCATCTTGCATCCTCCTGCCATGGACAGTGAGGCAGCCCAGCAGTATTCTGCTGAGCTAACCAGAACCAGGAGGCCTGGGCCTGTGATCCTTGACCACCTCACATGGTCAGAGGACTGTGAAAGAAATGGGTGCAGAGGCTGAGCATGGTGGATGCAGCTATAATTCCAGTGCTTTAAGAAGCCAAGGCGGGAGGATTCCTTCAGCCCAGGAGTTTGAGACCAGACTGGGAAACATAGTGAGACCCTGTATATACAAAAACATCCAAAACTTAATCATGCAGTTTGAGTTACTCAGAGGCTGAGGCAGCAGGATCATTTGAGCCCAGGGGGCCGAGGGTGCTCTCCAGCCTGGGCAACAAAGTGAGGTCCTGTCCCAAAAAACAAAAACAAAACCCCCAAACAAAACAAATGTGAAAAAGAAAAAAGAAATGAGTGATGAGTGATAGACCAGCTCTGCCATCATCGGGCTGGCGTGTTAACTGATTGATTGGGTCCTGCACAGTTTCTCTAGTCTATGCTCCTTGGTTCAGTCTGTGAATCCTGCAGTTCACTGATAGGGCCCACACTCAGCCTCCTGCCTCCCCTTCCCTCTTCACAGCCAGAGCCACTGTGGAAAGTCCCCCAGAGGGCGGTCCCAGAACCCGTTTCCTCCCCAGATATCTGGTCACCAGGACCATTTTGCCTGAGACACCCATTTCATCTCCGTCCTGAAATGCCTTCATGTTTTAACAGGTTTCACTGGAAGGAGGTTCAGGTTGTAGGCTTTTATGAGCTCCTTAATTTTTGGGAGAGAGAAACTCTGGCCCCTTTGTAGTGACAAGATTGCACATGGAGGTGAAGGTGGGTGTCAGTCCTGGGAACGGAGTCCCCAGTGGAACTCAGGGAAAAGTGCATGGAAAGTCCACCAGGTGGCGCCTGACACCCAGTGCAAACGCCCACGATGGAACTTGGAGGAAAGTGCATGGAAAGTCCACCAGGTGGCGCCCGACACCCAGTGCAAACGCCCGCGATGGAATTCGGGGGACAGTACATGGAAAGTCCACCAGGTGGCGCCCAACACTCAGCACAAACATCTGCAATGGAAATCCGGGGAAAGCGCGTGGAAAGTCCACCAGGGGGCGCCCGACACCCAGGGCGAACGCCCGCGATGGAACTCGGAGGAAAGTACATGGAAAGTCCACCAGGTGGCGCCCGACACCCGGAACAAACGTCCGCGATGGAACTCCGAGGAAAGTACATGGAAAGTCCACCAGGTGGCGCCTGACACCCAGGGCGAACGCCCGCGATGGAACTCGGAGGAGAGTACATGGGAAGTCCACCAGGTGGCGCCCGACACCCAGTGCAAACGCCCGCGATGGATTTTGGGGGACAGTACCTGGAAAGTCCACCAGGTGGCGCCCAACACTCAGCACAAACATCTGCAATGGAAATCCGGGGAAAGCGCATGGAAAGTCCACCAGAGGGCGCCCGACACCCAGGGCGAACGCCCGCGATGGAACTCGGAGGAAAGTACATGGGAAGTCCACCAGGTGGCGCCCAATACTCGGAACAAACACCCGCGTTGGAACTCCGAGGAAAGTACATGGAAAGTCCACCAGGTGGCGCCTGACACCCAGGGCGAACGCCCGCGATGGAACTCGGAGGAAAGTACATGGGAAGTCCACCAGGTGGCGCCCAACACTCAGCGCAAACACCTGCAATGGAAATCTGGGTAAAGTGCATGGAAAGTCCACCAGGTGGTGCCCGACACCGTGTGCGAATGCCCACAGGTGGATCTGGATCCCAGGCGACTGGTGAGCACCTGATGCCCACCCAATCCCAGTCCCCTGGGATGAAGTTCTTGATTTGGGGCGGGCAGAGGGCATCCAGCACCTATCAGGGGCATCAGCCTCAGAGCTCTTGGTGACCACAGCCAGGCACAGTGCAACCCTGGTAGGAGGAGACTGGAAATACTTTTACATGTGGCCCCTGTGACCTCTGTGCCCCACTGGTGATGGCTGCCAGTAGGGGAATAACTCCCCTCGGACTCCAGGGAGACGCTGGCCAGTCTGAGCTCTGGAGGGGATGGGACCTTTCCCGGAGGTGGGAGCGTGGGGAGCCCCTAGAGGACCTCGCCAGGGCCACATCACTAGTTCCCGAGCTCTCAGAAACTGTGGATGCAAGGCACAGAAACCACAAAAGTTCTCAAAGAAAACATGGATGAGACAATTTTCATCCGACTGTTTCATAATGGAGGACCTGTCAATTGTCAAAACCCTAAGAAATCACTGATCATCAGTCACCAAGGCTTGATGATCTGACCAGAACGGATAACACTCACAGAGCACGACAAAGTCACATGACAACAAACAGGTGTGGGGCACATTTGTGCAAATATGTGTCTTAGGAGAATGTGGATTTCAGGCGGGGTTAGGGTGAGGGTTATGGTTAGGGGTTAGGGTTAGGGTTAGGGTTTAGGGTTAGGGTGGGGTTGGGGTTAGGGTTGGGGTCGGGGTTAGGGTTAGGGTCGGGGTTAGGGTTAGGGTTAAGGGTTAGGGTTAGGGTTAGGGTTAGGGTTAGGGTTAGGGTTTAGGGTTAGGGTTAGGGTTTAGGGTTAGGGTTAGGGTTAGGGTT
>NW_022441283.1:0-5752 GCF_009761245.1 Sapajus apella
CAAGCATGGTGGTGGGCACCTGTAATCCCAGCTACTCGGGAGGCTGAGGCAGGAGAATTGCTGGAACCTGGGAGGAGGAGATTGCAATGAGCTGGGATGATGCCGCTGCATTCCACCCAGGCCACAGAGCAAGACTCTGTCTCAAAAAAAAGAAAAGAAAGAAAGAAAATAAATAAATGAAAATTTTAAAAATATTAAAATTAACTTGTGGCAAAAAAGGAAAATAAATAAATAGAGAGAAAAAGATAAGGAAAAGGAACGCGCTGCAGATGTGTGTTCCTGGGGCTGAGCAGATGGGGACCCCAGCACCTGTGGGGCTGCAGCGACTCAGGGCCCAGCCTCTGTGTGCACCTGCAGAACCCAAGGGTGTCACTGCCAACCCCTGAGTGGGCAGAGGGCACGATTGCCTGTCACGGACCCTGGTTTCTTTCTGAGAATCATAATGCAGAGAAACTTCTCAGAGAAATGTTGGAAGATGGAGATTCCCCTCGTGTATCCCAGAAGAACACAAAAAGCTCAGAAGGAGGGCTTTCTGTTTCTCTGGGTGCCCCGGGGAAGCTGCCTCTGCTGGGCACTTAGCTCTTGGGTGCTTTTCAGAGCACAAAGAAGAGAAGGAAGCCAATATAATTTCTCTCCTTCTGAGAGAGGCTCTTGTGGGATTGTGTGTCCAAAAGTACTGAGAGGCCCAGGCATGGTGACTCAAGCCTGGAATCCTAGCACTTAGAGAGGCCAAGGTGGGTGGATCACCTGAGGTCAGGAGTTCAAGACCAGACTGACCAACGTTGAGAAATCTGTCTCTACTAAAAACACAAAATTAACCGAGGATGGTGGTGCATGCCTGCAATCCCACCTACTCGGGAGGCTGAGGCAGGAGAATCACTGCAACCCGGGTGTCGGAAGTTGCAGTAAGCCAATATCATGCCATTGCACTCCAACCTTGGCATCAACTGTGAAACTCTGTCTCAAAAAAAAAAAAAAAGAGCACTGAGAGCCTGTAGGGTCAAGGACTCAGGAGGCCAGGGGCAGAGAGGAAGGGACGACGGGAGGGCAGGGCCCCTTCTGGGCACAGAAGGGCAGTGGTGCTGTTGGAACCACAACTGTGACATGCCCTTACCAGGGTCTCTCTGGGGCACCATGGACACTTGCGGCCTAGGTCACTCTCTGGGTACTGCAGGGTGATCAGCAGCTTCCCTGGCCTCCACCCACTCCATGCCAGGGGCACCCCCAGTTGTGAAAACCACAGATGTCCAAAAACATTGACTAATGTTCCCTGGGAGCAGAACCACCCTGGTTGAGACCCTCTGGGTCAGGGGATTTCACAGACCCCCAAGAGACTCTGCATCCCATGATCTTCTGCCCTGCTGAGGTCCCAGGAGGCTGCACACATTGAAATCCATATCCTGAGCGGGGAGAGAGAGAAGAGGTGAACCCAGGAGCTGGGGTCAACTGGTTTACACCATCTGCCACATTGGGAGCTTATTCTGGTGGAAATAATTTTTTTTGAGGTGGAGTCTCACTCTGTTGCCAGGCTGGAGTGCAGTGGTGCAATCTCGGCTCACTGCAACCTCTGCCACCCTTCCCAGGTTCAAGCGATTCTCCTGCTTCAGCCTCCTTAGTAGCTGAGATTATAGGTGCCCACCACCATGCCTGGCTAATTTTTGTGTTTTTAGTAGAGCCAGGGTCTCACCATGTTGGCCAGGCTGGTCTCAAACTCCTGACCTCAAGTGATCTGCCCACTTCTGTCTCCTAAATTGCTGAGATGACAGGCGTGAATCACCACACCGGCCTTGTCACAAATAATGAATTCAAGGTCCCCCCTGGGCCCTGTGCACATCAGGGCTGGGTGCTTCTCTGCAGTAGGGCCATCCTGGGCACTGCAGCATCCCTGGCTTTGGCCCACCCCATGCCAGGAAAACCCCAAGTTGTGACAACCACCATGTCCACAGCCACCATCCAGGGTCCTCTGGAGGCAGGGTCACCCCCAGATGAGAATCACTGCCCTGGGGAAGGGCTGGGTAGGACACAGAAATAAGATGTGGGGTGCAGGGGTCCTTCTGGGGGCCCCTAAGGAGGGCTGGACCTCCTCTCCTGAGCTGGTGGCAGACAGACCAGTAGGATGGGGTGATGTGGGGTCTGAGGCAATCCCTTCCTTTCTGCTGCAGCCAGACCCTGAGCACACTGAGGGGACACAAGGCACAGGCTGGGTCTGTTCTCTAGTCCCCTTCATCATTCACGGAGTCTGTATTTGCGAATTCGACTCCTTAACAGTGTTTGTGACCTCCAATCAACCCCTGGGGCACTTTCCCTGTCATCCTGGGACACCCACAGAGGGACAGAAATTAGAATCATGGCTGGGTGCAGTTGTTCACACATGTCGTCCCAGTACTTTGGGAGTCCAAGGCAGGTGGATCACCTGAGATCAGGAGTTTGAGGCCAGCCTGACCAACATGGAGAAACCCTGTCTCTACTAAAAATACAAAATTAGCCAGGTGTTGTGGAAGGCACCTGTAATCCCACCTACTCGGGAAGCGGAGGCAGGAGAGTCACCTGAGCCTGGGGGTGGAAGTTGCAGTGAGCCAAGATCGTGCCTGTGTACTCCAGCCTGGGCAACAAGAGGAAACCCCACTTCAAAAAAAAAAAAAAAGGTGGGCGTGGTGGTGGGTGCCTGTATTCCCAGCTACTCTGAAGGCCAAGGCAGGAGAATCACTTGAGCCCAGGAGATTGAGGCTGCAGTGAGCTGAGATTTGTGCCACTGCACTCCAGCCTGGGCAACAGAGCAAGACCCTGTCTCAGTTTAAAAAAAAAAAAAAAAAAAAGAAAAAAAGAAAAAAAGAAACACACACAGAACAAGGTCATATATTGATCAGATAAAGCAAAGGAAAGTTTCCTGAAACTCAAAGGAAACTACCCCTGCAAGAATAGCCTGTAGGTGCGATGATTCTGTATTTGCAAATTCGGCTTTTGTGATGACTTCACAGGCAAAACTACCACACATAATGAGAATCGAAGCAACTGTGTATATATCTATGTGTATATATGTGTGTGTGTCTGTGTGTCTGTGTGTGTGTGTGTGTGTGTGTGTGTGTATTTTTTTTTCTTTGTGGCTATGAAAGGAATATAACAGTCTGGGTGCGGTGGCTCACTCCTGTAATCCCAGCACTTTGGGAGGCTGAGGTGGATGGATCACCTGAGGTAATGGAATTTGAGATCAGCTTGGCCAGCATGGTGAAACCCCATCTCTAATGAAAACACAAAAATTAGCCAAGCATGGTGGTTGGGTACCTGTAATCCAAACTACTCGGGAGTGCGAGGCAGGAGAATTGCTTGAGTCCATGAGGCAGAGGTTGAAGTGAGCAGAGATTGTGCCATGGGCGACAGAGCAACACTAGGAAAAAAAAAGAAAGAAAGAAAGAAAGAGAAGAAAAAGAAAGAAAAGGAAGGAAGGAAGGAGGGAAGGAAGAAAGGAAGGAAGAAAACTATATAACTTACAACTTCATTTTACAAAATCTGAAAATCACATAAGGAAGGGACAATCATCCACAATCCCAGCACTTTATCATCTTCCCAAACATCTACACAGACCCTCTTATTTTTTAAAAATTGAGGTTCCAAGCCATGGACAGTAGCTCACACCTGTAATCCCAGCATTTTGGGAGGCTGAGGCAGGTGGATCATGAGGTCAAGAGACTGAGACCATCCTGGTCAATGTGCTGAAACCTCATCTCTACTAAAAATACAAACATGACCTGGGTGTGGTGGTGCGCACCTGTAGTCCCAGCTACTCAGGAGGCTGAGGCAGGAGAATCACTTGAACACAGAAGGTGAAGGTTGGTGTGAGGCAAGATCATACCACTGCACTCCAGCCTGGGTGACAGAGTGAGACTCTGTCTCAAAAAAAATAAATTGAGGTTCTACACATGGTTTGTTCATTTGCCTTTAAAATCTTTTAGCTGGCCAGGTGCAGTGGCCCACACCTGACATCCCAGCATTTTGGGAGGCTGAGGTGGGAAGATCGCTTGAGCCCAGGCGTTTGAGACCAGCCTGGGCAACATGGCAAAACACCTCTATCAGAATAAAAATTAGCTGGGTGTGGTGGCATGCACCTGCAGTCTCAGCTACTCAGGAGGCTGAGGAGGGAGGATCACTCGAGCTCAGGAGGTTGAGGCTTCAGTGAGCTGTGATCATGCCACTGCACTCCAGCCTGGGTGACAGACACCGTCTAATAAAAAACAAAACAAAACAACAAAAACAAATAAAAACGGTGCCCATTGATGGCAAGGATGATGAAAATATTAGTGTGCTTATGAAAAGTTACATTTTCAGCCACCTAAAAGCAAGCCTGAGAGAGAAATGCACCAAACCACCCCAGCAGAATGAGGAGATGTGGTTCCCTGGTCAAGGGCCATGGTCTGGGGTGGGGTCAAAGTACTGTGGGTTCTGTGGCTGACCTGGGGGCTGCAGCACCCTGAGTCACTGTCCTGATTCTATGGATCAGGAGCTGAGGTCACACCAGGCTGGCCCGGGGACGTCACACTTACCCACAGTTTGTGATGGCTCAGAAGTCCAATTTTCCTTCCTTCTCTACCGCAGTCCTGGAATGCTGCTACAATACATTCGCTGACCCGGCCAGGGAGGGCCTCTGAGTCTTCTGTAGTACAGGTGCCTTTGGGCAGGAGGGAAGAAAATCCCTGAAGCCTCTAGTGTCTTGAGTTTGTGCATGTTCACTTGTGGGGCCCTGCTTTAGAGGCGGGACTGGGTGGAGGCTCTCTTCCTTCGTGCATGTGTGCATGCACATGTGTGTGTCTATATGTGCATTCATGTGTGTCTGTGTGCATCTGTGTGTGTGCATGTGTGTGTCTATGTGTGGATGTGTGTGCCTGTGTGTGCACATGTCTGTGCATGTGCACATGTGTCTGTGCATTATGTGCACATGTGTGGCTGTGTGCATGTGTGTGGCTGTGTGCATGCATGCATTTGTTTGCATTTATGTGTGCACCTGTGTCTCTGTGTGCATGTGAATGTGTGTGTGCATGTGTCTGCATGTGTATGTGTGTCTGTATGTGTCTGCATGTGTGTGTCTGCGTGTCTGCATGTGTGTGTCTGAGTGTGTGCATGTGTGTGTGTGCATGTGCATGTGTGTCTGTGTGTGTGTGTCTATGTGCATGTGTGTGTGCACGTGTGTGTGCATGTGTGTCTGTGCATAGAGGTGAGAGGGGAGGCAGCGCCCTGGATCTCTATAGGTAACTAAGAGGCCAGGGATCTCACATGGAGTAATTATGCCCCCTCCTCCCAGGGAACTCTAGATGGTGTCTGTGGACACTTGTGGTCATCACATCTGGGGGTGCTCCTGGCATGGAGCAGCTGGAGGCCAGGGACACTGCTCAGCATCCTGCAGAGTTGAGGATGGCCCCACCTCAGAGAACTATCTGGCAGTGGTGTCTGTAATGCTGGGTCGGGGGGAGAGTTGCTGGCTTGAGAATGTGCATGTGCAGCCACCTCCTCCCTGCAGCCAAGACCCAGGAGCGTCTGGGAGAGCCAGAATCAACCTCCCCAGCTGGGCTGTAGGGTAGGAGGCTTCCTGCTCACCTCAGCATCCTCAGCCTCCAACACAGTCCCTGGGGTGCAGGGCTGCTGAGGAAGTGTGGTATGTGCATGGCCCCGACTCCAGCCCAGGAGCAGTGGCCATGAGGCTCTTCTTTGTGTCGGTGGAAAAACCCTACTGGTTTGTGGAAATGGCAAATGTTTCTGAAGA
>NW_022441284.1:0-5751 GCF_009761245.1 Sapajus apella
AAATAGTTTTGCTCCGGTTCTGGCTCTAGGCCAGCACAATATCACATTCCTCCCTGTTCTTTTAACATGTATTAAATCTTTAATAGGTTTCCTCTTCTTGACACAAGGGCCCATAGTTGGATCTCAGAACCATCAATTTGACCGAGTCTATTCTTTCCTGAATAAATTTGAGGAGCATGTTTAAAAGGCATGGTCCAAATGTTAATCCTAATACTATTAAGACCAGGGGTCCTGCTAATCCAGTGAGTAGGAATGTTAGCCAGGCGTTTACGGGAGGGTCTCGGGTGAGAAAAATGAAAGAGTTTCTGTTTGCAGTGTATCCTGTTATAGTGGAGATAGTTTCACAACCCCAATGGGGGCAAAAGAATTCATTTAAGTCTCCACAGTTCCATTTTTTTGGCGGGGTGGATTCTGGGCACAGATATAACCCCATGGTCTGGAGTTGTCGCTCTGCCCCTAAACTGCCACACCCAGCTATACCTCCACTTGTCCTGAAATTTAAGTGGGGGCCCAGGAGGGCACAGAGGTCCAGGGAGAAGGTAATGGGGGTCTCCGGAGAGTACTCCAGGGTTAGGTTGACTAGGGTGGATCCCTTTCCGGTTAAGGAACTAACATATGCTCCAGTGGAGCCCTCAGTGATGACCCATCGATAGTAGGTGGGTGCCAAGGAGGGTCCCTTTTGGAGGGTGGTTGCAGGAATCAGGGAGATTAGGATAATGACTGAGAACGGCGCAATAGTCTTAGCTTTAGGGGGTCCATTGAGGATGGAACCGCTTCCCATCCTGCATCTGGGCGGTCAGTCTTGACGTGTGAGTGGTGAATCCAGGCAGTCAGTCCGTCCACCTTGATTGCTGTGGGGGTGACCAGGATTACAGTGTAGGGTCCTTTCCAGCGAGGAGTTAGGCCAGAGGTAGTGACTCTCTTCACCAGGACTTCGTCCCCTGGCTGGAAGGGGTGTACCGGCTGGTCAATGAAATCCACTGGGGTAGGTCGAGTTCCCCCGATGAGCGAGTGCACCTGGGACTGAACAGACTGGAGGGCCTGCAAGGACTTAAGGAGTGTATGGTTATGGACTCCAGCATGTATGGCGTTCGCAAGTCTGGGGAGTAAGGGAGGGAGACTTCCAAACATAATTTCAAAAGGAGTAAAGCTTTTTATAGGGAGCACATGGGGTACAGAGGAGAACAAAAGGAAGCAGGTTGACCCAGTTTTCACCGGTTTCTAGAATGAATTTTGTCAAAGTTTCCTTTATGGTCCGGTTCATCCTTTTAACCTGCCCTGAACTCTGGGGGCGACAGGCACAGTGCAGTTTCCAGGATATGCCCAGGGCCTTTGCCAGGCCCTGTGAAACCTGAGCTGTAAATGCAGGGCCATTATCTGATCCCAGTGTCAGGGGCAAGCCGAACTGAGGAACCAGGTTCTGTAACAATTTTTTCGCTACTACCAGTGCGGTTTTTGACCTAGTAGGAAAAGCCTCGACCCATCCAGAGAAAGTGTCTACAAACACAAGGAGGTACTTATAGCCGCACACTGGGGGCTTTACTTCAGTAAAATCTACCTCCCAGTGTTCCCCTGGGCTAGTACCCCTGAGTCTTATCCCCGCCTGACTAGGCCTACTGCCTCCTGGATTTACCCTGGCACAAACTTCACAACGAGTAGTAGTTTCCCTAACAATCTCATGTAAGTGTGGAATGTAATATCTGGCCCTCAGCAGCTCGGTGAGTTTTGTTTGTACTAAGTGAGTGGCCTGGTGTGTGTCCTTAACTAGAGCCTGTCCTAGAGCCTCGGGGAGCACAATCCTTGTGTCCGGTAGAGTCCACCATCCTGTGGAATCTTGCCGTCCTCCCTGTTCTTTGGCAAAGTTTTTTTCCTCAGGCAAATACGTTGGGGTAGGAGGCAGGGTTGGGGCTGGCAGAGTCACAAGAAGAGTCAGAGGTTTTACTGGCCCCAAGGCTGCCTGTCTGGCCTGTAGGCCAGCTGCCCTATTTCCCCTTGCCTCTGGTGCATCTCCCTTCTGGTGTCCGCTGCAGTGTATTAATGCCACTGCCTTAGGCTTCCATATAGCTTCTAGTAGAGCTCGGATTTCCTCTTTGTTTTTGATGATTTTTTCCTTTGAGGTAAGCAACCTCTTTCTTTATAAATGGCACCATGCACATGGGCCGTGGCAAAAGCATACCGGCTATCCGTGTAGATGTTAACAATTTTTTCCCTTCGCCCAGTCCAAGGCCTTTATTAAAGCTATAAGTTCAGCCTTTTGGGCTGAGGTTCCATGTGGAAGAGTCTGGGCCCAGATAACCCGCTCTAGAGTGACCACAGCTGCCCCAGCATACCTGACTCCGTTGACCATGAAACTGCTGCCATCTGTATACAGTACCTCCTCTGGGTTCTGCAGGGGGACGTCGGTGAGATCCGGTCGTGCAGCATGGAGGACATCTATTGTCTGTCGGCAGTCATGTATGGGCTTTTCTGGCTCGCTGTCAGGTAGCAGTGTGGCGGGGTTTAAAACTGTGGTTTTTGAAAATTTTATGCAGGGCTGCTCCAAAAGTAAGGCCTGGTATTGGGCTATGCGGGCATTAGACATCCATTTTCCGTAGCTCCACGGAGTAGCAACTCCACTGCGTGGGGTGCCACTAAGTTCAACTCCTGCCCCAAGGTCAGTTTGTTCGCCTCCCTGACTAACAGGGCCGTAGCTGCCACCGTCCTCAAACATGCTGGCCACCCAGAGGCTACGGGATTAAGTCTTTTTGAAAGGTAGGCAACTGGCCGGGACCAGAGTCCCAATGTCCGGGTGAGCACCCCCTTAGCGATTCCCTGTTTTTTTATGCACAAACAACTGGAAAGGTTTAGGGATGTCTGGCAAGGCCAAGGCTGGGGCTGCAGTCAGGGCAGTCTTGAGCTTGTCAAAAGCCTGTTGCTTCACCTCTGTCCATATCAAGGGCTGATTTCCTCCAGCGCAGGCATACAGAGGCTTGGCTATCTCAGCAATTCCCAAAATCCATAGCCTGCAGTACTCTACTGCCCCAAGGAATTCTCGAACTTGGCATTTTGTGGTAGAGTTGGGTATTTGCAGCACTGCTTGGCCTCGGCTGGGTGCCAGTGCCCGGTTGCCCTTCTCTATAACATAGCCCAGGTAAGTCACTTTTGGCTGGCAGAATTAGGCCTTTTTAGCTGCGACCTGGTACCCCAAAGTCTGCAGGGTTTTTTTCAATAATGACTGGGTGGTCTCTTTATAGGCCTCCTGGGTTTTTGTAGCCAAGGGTAAGTCATCCACGTATTGGAGTCGGGTACACTCTGGGAACTCGGCTCGGAAGGCAGCAAGGTCTTGGCTAAGTGCCTCATCAAACAGAGTGGGGGAGTTTTTGAACCCCTGAGGCAGTTTTCTCCGAGTGAGTTGCCCCGAGACTCCAGTATCAGGGTCGGTCCATTCAAAAGCAAATATAGGCTGGCTACCAGGGGCTAGTGGGATGCAAAAGAATGCATCCTTAAGATCCAAGACAGTGTAATGGTGTTCTGGGTCCAAGAGACTTAGGAGGGTGTATGGATTTGGAACTGTAGGATGAACAGTTTCTACCCGTTTATTTACCTCCCTCAAGTCCTGCACAGGCTGATAGTCCTGTGTGCCTGGTTTTAGCACGGGGAGCAAGGGAGACTTACAGGTAGTGAGGATTCCTCCCTTCAGGAGTCTGGTGATACGCGGAGCAATTTCTCGCCTGGCTTCCTGGCTCATAGGGTATTGCTTCACCTGGACTGCAGTTGCCGTTGCTAATAGCTGGACCATGACTGGGGTGCGGTGACTTAGTAGGGGAGGGGGACTTGTTTCAGCCCATACTCCCGGTACATTCTCTTGAAATTTGCGGAGGAAGTCTGGTGCAGATGGTTGATCTGCCTCTTAGGATAAAGCTTCCTGCAAGAGATACTTGTCTGACAGAGCACAGGTGATGAGGATCTGCTGAGGTGGCCCTGTGGCTAAGGGAGGAGGAATTGAGAGGCAAGCTTGACCCTTGCTGAAAGAAATATTTGCTTGCAGTTTGTGGAGCAATTCCCGTCACAGGAGTGGATATGGACACTCAGGGAATGAGTGACAGTGCCATTTCCCAGATCAACAAATCGATTTGTGGTCCAGGGGCTAGCTGTGGTTTTTTTTCTGGAGTGCTGCTATCACTGCCTTAGTAACTCTCTTATTTTGCTTGGCCTCTAAGGTGTCTTTATTGTTAAAGACTTTTTGGGCAATTTTTAACAACTGAGTTAAATTTATTCTCTGGAACCTCTCTAATTTTTTGCAATTTTCTTTTGATGTCTGGGGCAGACTGGGAAACAAAAGCCAGATTGATGGCCCGCTGATTGTCCGGGCCTCAGGGTAACAGGCGTCTAGTAAGTGCTCAAGGAAAGCAGCTAGCAACTCCTGTGGACACTGAGTTACGGTTCCTACCTCGGAGAGTTTGCTGGGCTTGTGGGCCACTCCCCTAACCCCTTCTATAAGATACCGGTGAAAAGTGTTCAGAGCCTGGTGACCCCCCCCCAAGGTGTTGAGGTCCCATTGGGGTCAGATAGAGGGAAAAAAATCTTTTTCCTTGCCCTGGACCTATGAAGGCTTTCAGGGCTTCCTGTCTAATTTTGCCCTTTTTTTTTCTGTGGTGAACAGAATTAGTAATAATTGTTGGCAGTTTTCCCAAGTGGGGCGATGCATCTGGAATACAGATTTTAAGGGTCCTGTCAAAGCCTGGGGCTTTTCAGAGAAGAGGGGGATGTTGAGTTTCATTGTAAAACCTCCGCAACGTTACCGCCTTAAATTCCCCGGCCTCCCAGCACTCCCAGGGAACTTTCCATCTGGGCAGGTACCTAACCCTCCCCCTCTCGCCGTCTTAGCAGTTCTCCAGTACTACCCCCTCCCGGGAACTCTTAGCAGTTCCCCAGCACTTCCCTCCTGCACAGCCCCTCACACTGGATGCATCTCTGCCGGCTTGCAGGCCATAGAAATCCCCTTTGCCATGCCATGGGTGCTGCCAATTTTGGGTTTAGCCTGGCAGCTTTCCCTTGCCCTTAAAGCTCATGCCCGCACTTGGTGTTTTGGCCCTCTTTTTGATCTCTATCACCTTCCAGTTATATAAGTTACTTGACAAGAAGGGGATGTGAACAAAGAATGGGCGACCCCAATTGTCTTCTGTTGGGGGTGCGTCTTGGAAAGGGGGGACTGCCGGTGGGTGCGGGGGCCCCGCTAAGGGTGTGCAGGGGGGACAAGGTTTAGTTAATAGTACTGTCGAGGGGGGTGCTGAGGCGCTGGTTTAGAGGGCCTTGAGTAGGGTGGAAGTAATTCCTGATCCTCCGCTGGGGTGGTGAGAATGGCTGGCACAGAAGGGACTTTCTTTTGGGCTGGCTAATGTGACCTGAAGTCTAGCCTGTTTTATGCAGCGCTTTAGCCATGGGGGAGGCCATTGGACTAAACCCAACCATTGGTCGATGTGTGGAAACTGCTCAGGGTATCCAGGAGTTTTGGCAACCATTTTCCATACAGTCTGGGTAATTTTTGGGTCATAGGTCCCAGTATTTGGCCACCTAATTCCAAAAGACGGCCATTCAAGTTCACACAAAGAGCGGAGTTTTCCACACCTTAACGACTATGCTAACAAGTCACTTTTGTTACAAAGAGTTAGAAAGCTTTTCTTAAAGCCAGATTCTGGATGCAAATGCTGCACCCTGAGGCAGTGTGGCCTGCCTCAAAGCTGGGCGGGGCTGACTGCCGGCAGAGAAAGG
>NW_022441285.1:0-5749 GCF_009761245.1 Sapajus apella
GCCTAAGTCATGACAGAATGAAAGGGTATAAGGTGGCAGGATGGAGAGGGACTGGGAAATAGGGTGTTGAAGAGAAGGGGAGGGAAGACATTTTGGTGTTAGTAAAGGTGACATGTTGGGCTTCAAGTTTCTGTCTTATGTCAGGGAGGAAGCAACAGCCTAAAACTCAGCCCAATCCCAAATCCCAGGCTTGTCGCATTCAGAAGGAACCACGAGTTTATGCAGCAGTTATGTTTTCTTCTGGAACCATTGTGGGATGTAGTTCTCACACCCTGATTTGTTGTTGGTGTTGTCTGTGAAGAAATGAGGTACTGAAGCATTTCTTTAAGGAGGCAGTTACTAAGGGCTCAAGTTTGGAGTCAGACAGACCTTTGCTCAAGTTTTGGCTCTTCATTAAGTTTCTGACCTGCCCTCATTTATTTACCTTCCTCTAGCCTCAGTTTCCCTGCCTATGAATAGGGATGATAAAGGCAGTCAGAACTGTTGTGAAAATTAAATAGATAAAAACATTTAGCATAGTCTCAGGCACATAGAAACACTCAGCAGATAGGCTGTGATATTTCTCAGTATCCCATTGTTATATCCTGTTGTGAAAAATGTTGCTGCCTAGTTCTTTAAGCCACTGGTCTTTGGAGTGGTTCTCAGGTGGTTTTTATCATGGAGAAATGAGTAAGAGTTTTCAGAAACTACACTGTCTAAAAAATACTACTTTTTGAAGTTATACCCAGCAAGAGTCTCTTCATTGCAGTCCACCAGGAAAAGGAAAAACAATTTTATGATACTTTACCTAAATTTTGAGATTATCCTTTTTGTTTCTGGAGAATATTGCAGGTTACAAAGTGCTTCTTTCTCTCCTTTGTAGGCAGTTTGGAGGAGCAGTGGTACTTAGAAATCATTGATAAAGGCAGTGTCTCCTGCCCTACCTGCCAGGCAGTGGGGAGGAAGACCATAGAGGGTTTAAAGAAACACATGGAAAACTGCAAGCAGGTTAGATATTTTGGTGTTTCATAACTGTTATGATTTTTAAATCCAAACTTTAGACCTCTTTTGCTGTGTTGGATGTGCTGGTTATAATGGATGAAAAGCAGCATTGTGTAATAAAGGAAACATAGGCTTTGGATCTGACAGTTAGGTTTGAATCTTTTCTTAGCCACATACTAGTGTGGCATTTAGCTTTTTATGTGTGGACCTCAGCTTCATTTGTAAAATGGAGAAAATATAATAAATGCAAAATAATAAAAATATAGTCCAGGAGAGGATAAGAAAGAAGTAACACATGGCCAAGTGTCTAGCCCATGACTTGGCAAATACTGGCATTCAGTAAATGGTAATTCTTACTATTTTAAAAGTGAATTGCCTTTATTTTGCCCTTAAGGACATGACACTGGGTTTCTGGGATTTTGAGGTTTATTGACTGTTGAGTTTGAGAAATAAAGGAGACATAGACAAAAGCATTTGAGTAGGACTTTGTGTCATTCTGTCTCTCTGTGGAACAACCTAGCACTGAGCAGTATTTTTCCTTCTAGGAAATGTTTACTTGTCATCATTGTGAGAAACAACTTTGTTCACTGGCAGGGATGAAGTATTACATCATGGCAAATCATAATAATTTGGTAAGAGTGTCTTCTGCCTTTGTGAGTGTTTGGGTGGGTGGGTGGGTGGGTGTGTGTGTGTATGTGTGTGTGTGTGTGTGTTTTGAGATGCAGTCTCACTCTGCCACCCAGGCTAGAGTGCAGTGGCGCAATCACTGCAACCTGTGCCTTCCAGGTGTGCCTCCTGGGTGCAAGCGATTCTCATGCCTCAGCCTCTTGAATAGCTGGGACTACAGATGTGTGCCACCAAGCCTGGCTAAGTTTTTGTATCTTTAGTAGAGACTGGGTTTCACCATGTTGGCCAGTCTGGTCTCGAGCTCCTGGCCTCAGGTGATCCACCCGCCTCAGCCTCCCAAAGTGCTGGGATTACAGGCATGAGCCACTGTGCCCAGCCTGGATGTCTTTTACTTACGTGAGTGTAGATATCTCAGTGCAGATAGCTCTTGGATTTTATAAGGGTATGAATAAGAGTTATGCACAATGAAACCTTTGTAGTGGATCCATAAATATTTGTGTGTTTAGGTTAGCTCTAAAGGTTTATGTTCTGGGAGGTAGAGGCTCAGAACTCTTATTTCCATTATATTCACTTCCTTTGTCCAGGAGAAGATGGAGAAAGCCAGGAGTCAGATAACTTGGGCTTCCTCAGCACCAGCTCAGCTGCTAGTCTAATCCTTGATTCTCCTCTGATATTTTTTCCCGTGTCTCTTTTCCATGAATCATCTGCTTGTTTACTTCTCTTGATTTCTAGCCCATTTTGAAAGCCAGAGATGAAGTAGATGAGGCAAGTGAGAGGGAACGGCTCCGAACAGTTCTTTTTTTTTTTTTGAGACGGAGTTTCGCTCTTGTTACCCAGGCTGGAGTGCAATGGCGCGATCTCGGCTCACCGCAACCTCCGCCTCCTGGGTTCAGGCAATTCTCCTGCCTCAGCCTCCTGAGTAGCTGGGACTACAGACACGCGCCACCATGCCCAGCTAATTTTTTGTAGTTTTAGTAGAGACGGGGTTTCACCATGTTGACCAGGATGGTCTCGATCTCTTGACCTCGTGATCCACCCGTCTCGGCCTCCCAAAGTGCTGGGATTACAGGCTTGAGCCACCGCGCCCGGCCCGAACAGTTCTAAAGAGACTGGGAAAGCTCAGGTGCATGTGTGAGGTAGGAGCCCATGGACACAACTCCTTCTCCCTGAATTCTTGGGTCAATGTCTTTCGTTCTTCTTTTCCATTTCTTCTCTTCCTCATTGTAGACTTCCTAGTTGTGTACTATCTTGGGCTCTTGAACTCATTAATAGTTCTTTATTTTCTTCCTCATTTTAAAAAATTTATTTTTCTCCCCTTTCCCTTTGTTTGATGGAGTTTCCTTACCATCCTTTCTTTAATGTGATGAAGAGGATCCCAGTAACCCCTCACTGTGCTGAACTGTGGTACATATTGCTGGGTATTTGATTGGGATGGGATTGGATCACAGACCAAGGAGGAAGCTCTGATGTAAAGTAGATGCACAGTTATAGTTTATCAAGGGCTGACCAAGCTGATTCAAAATCATGCTTGGTCATAGCAGGATGACCAGAGACAAGGAAGGGTTGTGCTGATAGGAGATGTTGGAGAGAGTCTACCGAAATCAGAGGGCCTGTTTGTATTTTGTGGTGGTGAGTACTTTATGGTTGTTTAGAAATTTAGCGATCATGTCCAAAGATGTAAGATTATAGTTTAGGCTTCTCTCCTGTGTTCAGAGTTGCTCCAGTAGCTTCACCAGCATCATGGGATATCTCTACCATGTCAGAAAATGTGGCAAAGGGGCTGCAGAGCTGGAAAAGATGACCCTGAAATGTCACCACTGTGGAAAACCATATAGGTCGAAGGCTGGACTTGCGTATCACCTGAGGTCAGAGCATGGGCCTGTGAGTACTGATCCCTTTCTATACCCTGGTTGGGGATGTATTTTGTGGTGAGTCCTTACCCCCCTCTAACTTCCCATATGTGTTTTGTTCCTCATTTGAATCCTCTTTTAATCTCTGAATGCTTGTGCTCTCTCTTCTTTGTTCTTTTTTGTCCTTTTCTTATTTCTGCCTTTTGAACATTATTAAGTTAGGTAAATCAAAATTCAAAGTATAGTCCAGGCAGAAGTAAACTCATTATTATATATTTTATATTTATATATTTTATATATACATTTTTTTTTTTTGAGAGACAAGATCTTGCTCTCTCAGGCTGGAGTGCCATGGTGGGATCATAGCTCACTACAGCCTTGAACTCTTGGGCTCAGCCATCTTCTTGTCTCAGACTCCTAAGTAGCCAGGACTACAGGCTTGTATCACATGCCCAGCTAATTTTTTTTTTTTAATTTTTTGTAGAGATAGGGCTCTCATTATGTAGCACAGGCCAGTCTTGAACTCCTGGCCTCAAGCAATCCTCTTATCTTGACTTCCCAAAGTGCTGGGATTATAGACATGAGACACTGTGCCCAGCCATTCATTAATTTGTTCGTTCATTCATTCATTCATTCATTCATTCATTCGATAGAGTCTCCCTCTGTTGCCCAGGCTGGTGCAGTAGCGCAATCTTGGCTCATTGCAACCTCCACCTCCCAGGTTTAAGCGATTCTCTCACCTGAGCTTCCCGAATAGTTGAGATTATAGGCATGTGCCACTATGCTAAGTTTTGTATTTTTAGTAGAGACAAGGCTTTACCAAGTTGTTCAGGCTGGTCTTGAACTCCCTATCGCAGGTGATCTGCCCACCTCAGCCTCCAAAAGTGCTGAGATTATTGATGTGAGCCACTGTGCCTGGCCTCGTGCACATTTTAAAAATTAAAGGCATTCCCCTGTAGTTAGAACTTTTATGGGCATCTCTCCAGCAGAGTTTGCAGTGAGCCGAGATGGTGCCACTGCATTCCAGCCTGGGTGACAGAGCAAGACCCTGACTGACTCAAAAACAGAAAAACAAAAAGGTTGTTGTGTTTTCTTTTTTTAAGATAGGGTCTCGCTCTATCACCCAGGCTGGAGTGCAGTGGCGCCGCCTTGGCTCACTGCAAACTCTTGCTTCCTGGGCTCAAGCGATCCTGCCACCTCAGCCTCCCGAGTACCTGAGATTACAGGCACGTGCCACCGTGCCCATTTAGTTTTTGTATTTATAGTAGAGATGGGTGTTTGCCATGTTGGCCAGGCTTGTCTTGAACTCCTGGCCTCAAGTGATCTGCCTGCCTCGGCCTCCGAAAATCGTGGATTTACAGGCATGAGCCACTGCACCCAACAACAACAACAAAAAAGATTTTTATTCCTGAAATATCACAGGGGGAAAAAAAAGAATAAAAAAAATATTTTTATGTGAAAATAAATTTTAATTTCTCTTGGGTAAATACTTGGGAATGAGATTGCTAGGTCATATGGATGAATGTATATTTAACTTCATAAGAAACTGCTGCACTGTTTCCCAAAGTGGCTGTGCCATTTTGCGTTCCCACCAGCAAAGTATGAGAACTCCAGTTGCTTTGCATCCTTGTCTACATTTATTATTGGCACTTTTTTTTGATCCATTCTAATAGGTATGTAGTAGTATTTTACTGCAGTTTAAATTTTCATTCCCCTAATGACTAACAACGCTTAATGTTGTTCACCATCTTTGCATGTGCTTATTGGTGATTTGTATGTCTTTAATGAAGTCTCTGTTGAAATCCTTTGTTCATTTTGTCGGGAGGATTTTTGTTGTCTTATTAAGCACCTAAACTTCAGTGTGTAAGTTCTAATGAGTCTATCCTTGGGCCAAACTTGCGAGGTGTGAATTCTTCTGCATCTAGTCCAGAGCCACCACTTCAGTGTGTGCATTCTATTGAGTATAATTCTAGGCCAGATCCACAAAGTGTGAGTTTTTCTGAATCCATTCTGGGGCCCAAACTTCAGTGTGTTGATCCTAATGGGTGCAGCGCTGGGTCAAATTTGCAAGGTGTCAATTCTTCTGCATCCACTCCAGAGCCACCACTTCCATGTGTAAATTTTATTGGGTGCAATCCTGGGCTGAACTTGCAAGGTGTCAGTTCCTCTGCACCCATTCCAGGGCCAAAACTTCAGTGTGCGAATCCTATTGGGTGCAACCTAGAATCATATTTATAAGGCACAAAATCTCCTGAATTAACTCCAGTTTCAAAACTTCAAGGTATGAAGTG
>NW_022441286.1:0-240 GCF_009761245.1 Sapajus apella
CACACACACACACACACACACACACACACACACACACACACACACACACAAAATTGATCCTGGGTTATTTTTAGATGCTTATTCATCCCACATATTTTTTTTTGAGAACCACGACCTGAGCTCTGCAACTAAAGCCATTTAGCAAGAGACAGCTGCCCACACAGGTGGAGAGAGGGACACTGGGGGGACTCAGCCCGAATGAAAACAGCGGAGGGTGAGATGGTCTTCAAGGACCCTCCA
>NW_022441286.1:340-5748 GCF_009761245.1 Sapajus apella
GGAGTTTCGCTCTTGTTACCCAGGCTGGAGTGCAATGGCGCAATCTCGGCTCACCGCAACCTCCGCCTCCTGGGTTCAGGCAATTCTCCTGCCTCAGCCTCCTGAGTAGCTGGGACTACAGGCACGCGCCACCATGCCCAGCTAATTTTTTGTAGTTTTAGTAGAGACGGGGTTTCACCATGTTGACCAGGATGGTCTCGATCTCTTGACCTCGTGATCCACCCGCCTCGGCCTCCCAAAGTGCTGGGATTACAGGCTTGAGCCACCGCGCCCGGCCTACAACCCGGGTTCTAAAGCCAGAGTAGGGATGCTGAATCAGAGTGGCTCTTACATCAGAATCCCAAGTTCAAGTCCTTCCTATCTCCAGCAATTCCCCGCTGTGTAGCTTTGGGTGGGTCACTGTCAAATTCGGAGGAGGCCCTGGGCAGGAATCCTGGCTGCAACACTTATTCTACGTGTGGCTTTGGTCAAGTCAGTCAGCCGCTCTGTGCCTCAGTTTCTCTGTCTATAACACATGGCTAATTGGCCAGGTGTGGTGGCTCACGCCGGTAATCCCAGCACTCTGGGAGGCCAAGGCGGGTGGATCACGAGGTCAGGAGCTTGAGACCATCCTGGCCAACATAGTAAAACTCCCCCTTTACTAAAAATACAAAAAAAAAATAGCTGGGTGTGGTAGCAGGTGCCTGTAATCCCAGCTACTTGGGAGGCTGAGGCAGCAGAATCACTTGAACCTGGGAGGCGGAGGTTGCAGTGAGCCAAGGTCGTGTCATTGCACTCCAGCCTGGGCGACAAAAGCAAGACTCTGTCTCAAAAAACAAAAACCAAACAAACAAAAAAAAAAAACAAGGCTAATCATAGCTACCTCTTAGGCTGTTTTGAGGCTAATAATATGGAAGTACTTAGAAAATTGCCTGGCATACCTACTTTTACATTAAGGTTAGCAATTGTTTTTATTAAAGCACTATATGAGCCTGGTGCGGTGGCTCATGCCTGTAATCCTAGCACTTTGGGTGGCTGAGGCAGGTGGATCACCTGAGGTCGGGAGTTCGAGAGCAGCTGGCCAACATGGTGAAACCCCATCTCTATGAAAAACACAAAAATTAGCTGGGTGTGGTGGCATGTACCTGTAATTCCAGCTACTCGGGAGGCTGAGGCAGGAGAATCACTTGAACCCAGGAGGCGGAGGTTGCGGTGAGCTGAGATTGTGCTTCCGCACTCCAGCCTGGGTGACAGAGCAAGGCTCCGTCTCAAAAAAAAAAAAAAAAAAGCACTATATGTATGTTAATTTTTTAAATTGTTTTAGGTTTACATTTTCATTTTGTTAGAGATGGGGGTTGCTCTGTCATCTGGAGTTCAGTGGTGCGATTAAAACTCACTGCAGCCTCCAATTCCTGGGCTCAGACGGTCCTCTCACCTCAGCCTCCTGAGTAGCTAGGACTACAGGTGTATGCCTCTGCTCCTGGCTAACTTTTAAATTTTTTGTAGAAATGGAGTGCTGTTTTTGTTGCCTGGGCTGGTCTTGAGCTCCTGGGCTCAAACAATCTTCCCACCTTGGCCTCCCAAAGTGCTAGGATTACAGGCATGAGCTGCCATGCCTAGCCACATGTTAATTATTGCTGTTAGTGAAAAAAGTCATTTATAATACTATATTAGAGTAGGATACAATGTGAAGATCAGAGCCACAGAAAGTCTGAAGTGGGGAAGATGTAAAATAGAAAGTCATATTCACAGTCGAACTCCTACCAAGGATGGGCGTGGAAGAGGCTTCATATCTTTTTAGATGTGAATGCTAAAACTTAGTTTCTCCCCTGTGAACAGGGTAATACCCGCTCTAGAGGGTTGTAAAAGGCTAATGCAAACAGACGCTCCCAGCAAAGCTCACAGGAGGTGCTCCTGAGGTTGGCTGAGTGTGACAGTTAATTACACATGTCAACATGATTGGGCCATGGGGTGCCCAGATATTTGGCGAAACAGTCTATGTGGGTGTGTTGGCGAGGGTGTCTCTGAAAACCCTGATAAATAACATATATACGTCAGCTGCATTCATTAGGATATGTGATTTGGGTAATAAAGGTTTGGGGAAAAAAAAAAACACCACATTTGATCTCATTAAGCAGAGGAATTCCTATTTCTCCCCAGGCTGGGGATCTGCTCTGGGAATCTCACTGGCAAGGAAGCACTTGATAAAATGTGTCCACAACTGTCAGATATCACACACGTCAAGCCTCAGACACACACTCGTTCTGTAAACTGAGGCATCTTACTCTCTGTGGGCCTCAGTGTGACTATCAATAAAATCGGCATAGGCTAGGCATGATGGTTTACACCTGTAGTCCCAGCACTTTGGGAGGCTGAGGTGGGAGGATTTCTTAAGGCCAGGAGTCAAGACCAACCTGGGCAACAGAGTGAGACCCCATCTCTACAAAAAATAGAAAAATTAGCGGGTGTATATGATGGTGCATACCTGTAGTCCCAGCTAATCAGGAGGCTGAGGCATGAGGATCGCTTGAGCACAGGAGGTTGAGGCCTCACACCTATAATCTCAGCACTTTGGGAGGCCGAGGCGGGTGGATCACCTGATGTCAGGAGTTCAAGACCAGCCTGGTCAACATGGTGAAACCCCGTCTCTACTAAAAATACAAAAATTAGTCAAGCATTGTGGTGGGCACCTGTAATCCCAGCTGCTTAGGAGGCTGAGGCAAGAGAATCACTGGAACCTAGGGGGTGGAGGTTGCAGTGAGCCAAAATCATACCACTGCACTCTAGCCTGGGTGACAGAATGAGACTCCGTCTCAAAAAAAAAAAAAAAAAGCATGGGAAGGGAGTTAGGACTCCTGGGACTCCTGGGACCTGTTCTTGGGCCACTGAGTGATCGCTGGGGCCCTGGGGCCTTTGTCTTTATCATTCGTGGCTGCGTCCCTGCCTCCCGAGCTGTGTCTGGCATGGAGCAGATGCTCAGTTAGTACTTGTTGAATGTGTGAGTGAATGCATGCAAGAAATGACTTCACTGTGCCAGGCCCTATTCTGAGTGCGGGGCACACACAATCTCTGCAGTCTCGAAAACTGATGGGTACCTCTGGCTTTAGCAAAGGCACTTGCAGCCAGGTGGCATGCCTCACCACGCTCTGCAGCAGGAGTGCCACAGCACTTCCATAGCACCAATGAGATACAGGGAAGCCAAGGGGTCCTCTAAGAACATGGCCAGGCGCAGGGGCTCACGCCTGTAATCCCAGCACTGTGGGAGTCCGAGGAGGACGGATCACCTGAGGTGAGGAGTTCGAGACCAGCCTTACCAACGTGGTGAAACCCCATCTCTAGTAAAAATACAAAAACAACAACAACAAAAAATTAGCCAGGCGTCGTGATGCATGCCCGTAATCCCAATTACTTGGGAGGCTGAGGCAGGAGAATTGCTTAAACCCAGGAAGTGGAGGCTACAGTGAGCCGAGGTTGTGCTACTGTACTCCAGCCTGGGCAACAGAGTGAGGCTCTGTCTCTGAAGGAAGGAAGGAAGGAAGGAAGGGAGGAAGGGAGGAAGGGAGGGAGGGACAGAGGGAGGGAGAGGGGAAGGGAGGGAGGGAGGGGCGGAGGGAGGGAGGGAGGGAGGGAAATGAGCCAGACACAAAGGAATAAATATTGTGTGAATCCACTTACATGAAGATCTAGAATAAGCGAAGTCATGGCAACAGAAAGTTGAACCCAGGCGTTCCAGGCCAGCCTGGGCAACATAGCTTAGATTATTATAATATATACATAGCTTAGATAGCATAGATTATTGGTGAGTAAGATTTTCTGTTGGGGGTGAAGAAATATTTTGGAAATAGTGGTGATTGTTGTACAGCATTATAGATGTAACTAATGCCACTGAATTGTATACTTAAAAAATGGTTACGGTCTGGGTGCAGGGGCTCACATCTTTAATCCCAGCACTTTGGGAGGCCAAGGTGGGTGGATCCCTTGAGCTCAGGAGTTCAAGTCTGCGCAACATGGTGAAACCCTGTCTCTACCAAAAATACAAAAGTTAGCTGGGCGTGGTGTCGTGGGCCTGTGGTCCCAGCTACTGAGGAAGCTGAGGCGGGAAGATTGCTTGAGCCTGGGAAATCAAGGCTGCAGTGAGCCATGACTGCGCCACTGTACTCCTGCCTGGTGACAGAGCGAGACCCTGTCACAGAAAGAAAAAAAAATGGTGACAATGGCAAACTTTATGTTATATATCTTTTACCCTCCCTCCCTTTCTTTTCTTTTCTTCTTTTTTTTAGATGGAGTCTCGCTCTGTCACCAGGCTGGAGTGCAGTGGCGCAATCTCGGCTCATTGCAACGTCTGTTTCCTGGGTTCAAGCGATTCCCCTGCCTCAGCCTCCTGAGTATCTGGGACCATAGGCACACGCCACCACACCCAGCTAAGTTTTGTATTTTTGGTAGAGACTGGGTTTCACCGTGTTGGCCAGGATAGTCTTGATCTCCTGACCTCATAATCCGTCTGCCTCAGCTTCCCAAAGTGCTGGGATTACAGGCGTGAGTCACTGCACTGGCCTATCCCAATTTTTTTTTTTAAAAGCACAAACATATACACACCAAAACACATAGCAGGAGAAGCCCATGGGTTAGGGAAATAGACCAAGTCTATATATTTATCGGAATTTAGTTTATAATAAAGGTGGCATTTCAAATTAGAAGGGAAAGGGCAGCCTATTCAGGTGGCACCAAATAGTGAGAAAAACATCCCAGCTTTGTCCAGAGCCAAATGTACAAAGCAAAGCTATAAACTTAGAAAAAGAAGAAAAGAAAGAAAAATCTGTTTACAACTTTAGTACTGAGAAGACTTTCTTAAGCAATCTATAGAACGATGAAATCGTAAAGGAAGACACTTGCCCTGCAGTGGTGAAGTCTTTGAATAGGACTATGTGGCAGGGTCTGATAAATTTCGAATACGTACACAGTCTGACCCCTGGGAATCTATCCTAGACAAACGATCCCACAAGTTCACTGTGAGCCACGTTCAAGGACGTTCCCTGAAGCGCTCTTCCCCAGGGAAAGGCAAAAACAACTTGAATGTTCCAGCAACAGTAGAGAGTTGACCCGGCAATCCCATCACTAGGACCCAAAGGAAAATAAATCATTCTACCGAAAAGACAGATGCACACGTATGTTTACTGCAGCCACGTTTACAATAGCAAATACATGGAATTAACCCAGGTGCCCATCAGTGGTAGAGTGCAGAAAGAAAACGCGGTACGTATGCACCGTGGAATGCTATGCAGCCCTAAAAAGAACAAAATCATAACCTTTGCAGCAACATGGATGCAGCTGGAGGCCATTTTCCTACATGCATTCAGCAGAAAAGAAACAGAAAACCAGGCCGGGCGCAGCGGCTCACACCTGTAATCCCAGCACTTTGGGAGGCTGAG
>NW_022441287.1:0-709 GCF_009761245.1 Sapajus apella
TAAGATCGCATCTAAATCATACGAAAAACGTCTCTTTCAAACTGCTCCCCTGTGTGTTCTTTAACCTTCGGAAGTTGCATCTATGTTTAGATTCTGCGAGTTAGAAACACGTTTCTCCAAAAAGCTGTGTTTGGATATTCCTGAGTGAATGGGAGCATAGGGTTTAATGAGAAATATCTTGCTCTTAAACAAAAACGGAGCTATGTAGCAGAATGATTGTCAATGTGTATATTAAACTTACCGAGTTAAACAATTGTGTGAATGTAGCAGTTCACTAACCCTTTCTTTGGAGAATCTGGAAAGAGATATTTCCAGCCATATGCAGACTCTTAAGAATTAGCTTGGGAGATCCAAGATGGCCGTTTAGGAACAGCTCAGGATTGCAGCTCCCACTGAAAGAGCAGAGGGTGAGTGGACGCCGCGTTTTTATTGCCCACAGACTAGGAAATTCCCGGGCAGAGGTGTTCCACGCTTGCCAGCGCGGATGTTGTGGCCAGCGCTGCTGTGCCGGCCAGCGCCGGCCGGCGCCGACCAGCGCCGCTGCTCTACCCCGCGCGGCTGCTTTGTCGGCGCCCCAGAGCCGCGATTCTCCGTACAAAATACACCGGTCCGGGTGCCCTTTTGTCTGGTGATTGGAGCCACGGGAAGTCGCCCATATGCTGGTTCAAAAAGGAGACTGAGCAGAGAACCAGGACAGTAGATTCCAGGG
>NW_022441287.1:809-5748 GCF_009761245.1 Sapajus apella
AAGGCTCTGAGGCAGGGAGCCAGGCGATCAGGCTCGGCTGGCCCCACCCCCACAAAAGAACAGCAACCAGAAACTCTGGATTGAGAATTTCACAGCGAGCGCAGCTGAACCCGGGACAGTCCAGCTCTGTGGGGGAGGGGCGTCCGCTATTACCGAGGCAACCCGCCGTTGCCAAGGCAACCTGCCATTGCTGAGGCAGCCCGCCGTTGCCAAGGCAACACGCCACAGCAGAGACTCCGCCCCAACAGAGGCGGGCCACCATCGCCAAAGCAGTTCTAACTACACCCATATAAACAGGACTGCAGGGAAGTTCACTCGGCAGCGGGGCGCAGCCCACAGCAGCTCAGCAAAGCTGCTATAGGCCGACAGTGACTAGGCTGCCTCCTTGCTGTGCTGGGCAGGTCTGAAGGAAAAAAAGAAAAAAAAAAAAAAAAGAAGGCAGCAGCATAACGGAAACTCATAAATAAAGACCTAAATCCCTGGGACAGAGCACCTGGGAACAAAAAGCAGTTTATGAGTTCTGCTGCAGCAGACCTAATAGTACCTGCCCAGCAGCTCTGAATGAACAACAACAGAGCTCACAGCTCACCATTTGAGCTGCTATAAAGAAAAGACCGTCTCCTCAAGCAGCTCCCTGACCCCTATATATCCAAAAAGACACCTCATAGAGGAGAGATCAGATTGACACTAGGCGGGTATCCTTCTGGGACAAAGATAGAAGAAGAAGAAAACTGGTAACAACCCTTGCTGTTCAACAGCTGCTGCAGGTGAACCCCAGGCAAGCAGGGCCTGGAGTGAACCTCAGAAGACCTACAGCAGAGGGGCCAGACTGTCAGAAGGAAAACCAAGAAACAGAAATAACCTCATCATCAACAAACAGAACGTCAATCTGAAAGATTTGAGACCCAATCTGAAAGCCAGCAACTACAAAGTCGACAGGTGGATAAATCCTTAAGGATGGGAAGAAACCGGCGCAAAAAGGATGAAAACACCCGAAACCAGAACACCTCTCCTCCTAAAAGGGATCACAACTCGTCGCCAGCAAGTGAACAAGGATGGATGGAGAATGAGTGTGATGAAATGACAGAATCAGAATTCAGAAGATGGGTAGTAAGAAACTTCTGTGAACTTAAAGAACATGTTCTAACCAAATGCAAAGAAACTAAGAACCTTGAAAAAAGATTTGACGAAATGCTAACAAGAATGGACAAAATAGAAAGGAATATAAGTGAATTGATGGAGCTGAAAACTGCAACACGAGAACTTCCTGAAGCATGCACAAGTATCAACAGCTGAATTGAACAAGCAGAAGAAAGGATATCAGAGGTCGAAGATCAACTCAATGAAATAAAACGGGAAGGCAAGACTGGAGAAAAAAGGGTAAAAAAGAATGAACAAATTCTCCAAGAAATGTGGGACTATGTGAAAAGACCTAATCTACGTTTGATAGGCGTACCCGAATGCGACGAAGAGAATGAATCCAAGCTGGAAAATACTCTGCAGGATATTATCCAGGAAAACTTCCCCAACCTAGCAAGGCAGGCAAACATTCAAGTCCAGGAAATACAGAGAACACCACAAAGATATTCGTCAAGAAGAGCAACCCCAAGGCACGTAATCGTCAGATTCACCAGGGTCGAAATGAAGGAGAAAATACTAAGGGCAGCCAGAGAGAAAGGTCGGGTTACTCACAAAGGGAAGCCCTTCAGACTCACAGCAGATCTCTCAGCAGAAACCCTACAAGCCAGAAGAGAATGGGGGCCAATATTCAACATCCTTAAAGAAAAGAACTTTCAACCCAGAATCTCCTATCAAGCCAAACTAAGCTTCATAAGTGAAGGAAAAATAAAATCCTTTGGGAACATGCAAGTACTCAGAGATTTCGTCACCACCAGGCCAGCTCTACAAGAGCTCCTGAAAGAGGCTCTACACATATAAAGGAACAACAAGTACCAGCTCAACTAAAGGGCAAAACAGCCAGCTAGCATCAAAATGGCAGTATCAAATTCACACATAACAATATTAACCCTAAACGTAAATGGACTAAATGCCCCAATCAAAAGACACAGACTGACAAATTGGATAAAAAGACAAAACCCATCGGTGTGCTGTATCCAGGAAACCCGTCTCACATGCAAGGATACACAAAGGCTCAAAATAAAGGGATGGAGGAAGATTTACCAAGCAAATGGAGAGCAAAAAAAAGCAGGAGTTGCAATTCTCGTCTCTGATAAATTAGACTTTAAAGCAACAAAGATCATAAGAGACAAAGAGGGACATTACCTAATGGTAAAAGGATCAATGCAACAAGAAGAGCTAACGATCCTAAATATATACGCACCCAATACAGGAGCACCCAGATACATAAGGCAAGTTCTTAATGACTTACAAAGGGACTTAGACTCCCACACAATAATAGTGGGAGACTTTAACACCCCATTGTCAACATTAGACAGATCAACCAGACAGAAAATTAACAAGGATATCCAGGACTTGAACTCAGACCTGGACCAAGCAAACCTAATAGACATTTACAGAACTCTCCACCCCAAATCCACAGAATATACATTCTTCTCAGCACCACATCACACCTACTCTAAAATTGACCCCATAATTGGGAGTAAATCGCTCCTCAGCAAATGCAAAAGAACGGAAATCGTAACAAACAGTCTCTCAGACCACAGTGCAATCAAGTTAGAACTCAGAATTCAAAAACTAACTCAGAACCGCACAGCTTCATGGAAACTGAACAACTTGCTGTTGAATGTTGACTGGATAAACAATGAAATGAAGGCAGAAATAAAGATGTTCTTCGAAACCAACGATAATGAAGACACAACATACCAAAATCCCTGGGACACATTTAAAGCCGTATCTAGAGGAAAATATATAGCAATAAGTGCCCACATTAGAAGCAAGGAGAGATCAAAAATTAACACCCTATCGTCAAAACTGAAAGAGCTAGAGGAGCAAGATCAAAAAAACTCAAAGTCTAGCAGAAGACAAGAAATAGCTAAGATCAGAGCAGAACTGAAGGAGATAGAGACACAAAAAACCCTTCAAAAATCAATAAATCCAGGAGCTGGTTTTTTGAAAAGATCAACAAAATAGACAGACCACTAGCCAGATTAATAAAAAAGAAAAGAGAGAATAACCAAATTGATGCAATAAAAAACGATAAAGGGGATATCACCACAGATTCCACAGAAATTCAAACCATCATCAGAGATTATTACAAACAACTCTATGCACACAAACTAATAAACCTGGAAGAAATGGATAAATTCCTGGACACTTGCCTCCTGCCAAGCCTAAACCAGGAAGAAGTCGAAACCCTGAACAGACCCATAACAAGGTCTGAAGTTGAGGCAGCAATTAAGAGCTTACCACCCAAAAAAAGCCCAGGTCCAGATGGGTTCACAGCTGAATTCTACCAGACGTACAAAGAGGAGCTGGTACCATTTCTTCTGAAACTATTCCAAACAATACAAAAAGAGGGAATTCTTCCCAAATCATTTTATGAGACCAACATCACCCTGATTGCAAAACCCGGCAGAGACTCAACAAGAAAAGAAAACGTCAGGCCAATTTCCATGATGAACATAGATGCAAAAATTTTCAATAAAATACTGACAAGCCGATTGCAACAGCACATCAAAAAGTTTATCCACCATTATCAAGTAGGCTTCATCCCGGGGATGCAAGGCTGGTTCAACATACGCAAGTCTATAAACGTAATTCACCACATAAACAGAACCAAAGACAAAAACCACATGATTATGTCAATTGATGCAGAGAAGGCCTTTGACAAAATTCAACAGCCCTTTATGCTAAAAACACTCAGTAAGCTAGGTATCAATGGAACGTATCTCAAAATAATAAAAGCTATTTATGACAAACCAACAGCCAATATCATACTGAATGGGCAAAAACTGGAAGCATTCCCCTTGAAATGTGGCACCAGACAAGGATGCCCGCTCTCACCACTGCTATTCAATATAGTATTAGAAGTTCTAGCCAGAGCAATCAGGCAAGAAAAACAAATAAAGGGCATTCAAATAGGAAAGGAGGAAGTCAAATTGTCTCTATTTGCAGACGACATGATTGTATATCTAGAAGACCCCATCGTCTCAGCCCCAAACCTCCTGAAACTGATAAGCAAGTTCAGCAAAGTCTCAGGATACAAAATCAATGTGCAAAAATCACATGCATTCCTATACACCAGTAACAGACTTAAAGAGAGCCAAATCAAGAACAAACTTCCATTCACAATTGCCACAAAGAGAATAAAATACCTAGGAATACAACTAACAAGGAATGTAAAGGACCTCTTCAAGGAGAACTACAAGCCACTGCTCAACGAAATAAGAGAGGACACAAACAGATGGAGAAACATCCCATGTTCATGGTTAGGAAGAATCAATATCGTGAAAATGGCCATACTGCCCAAAGTAATTTACAGATTCAATGCTATCCCCATCAAGCTACCAATGACCTTCTTTGCAGAACTGGAAAAAACCACCTTAAACTTCATATGGAACCAAAAGAGAGCCCGCATAGCCAAGTCAATTCTAAGCAAAAAGAACAAAGCGGGGGGCATCACACTACCAGACTTCAAACTATACTACAAGGCTACAGTAATCAAAACAGCATGGTACTGGTACCAAAACAGAGATATAGACCAATGGAACAGAACAGAGGTCTCGGAGGCAACACAACATATCTACAACCATCTGATCTTTGACAAACCAGACAAAAACAAGCAATGGGGAAAGGATTCCCTGTTCAATAAATGGTGTTGGGAAAGCTGGCTAGCCATGTGCAGAAAGCAGAAACTGGACCCCTTCCTGACACCTTACACTAAAATTAACTCCAGATGGATTAAAGACTTAAACATAAGACCTAACACCATAAAAACCCTAGAAGAAAATCTAGGCAA
>NW_022441288.1:0-5746 GCF_009761245.1 Sapajus apella
AAAAAAAAAAAAAAGGAAAGAAAATTATTAAGTAAATAGAGGTGCAAGGATATGACAAAAACAGAAAGTTTGCTACTCATTAAATCATTCTAACATCCAAGATTCTTCCCAGATCAGTTATTCTGTAGAATATCAGATAGCGAGCAAAGAAAATTTTAAGAAGGAACTAGTTTCAGCAATACGCAGGTCTGGTAGAAGCTGCACCCCCAAATCAGAGTGCTGGACTTCAGAAGAACTCTTTTGCCTTCATTAAACCCTTGACTCTCTTTTTTGACTGCAGTGTTTGCTGCTACTGAAATCTCTAGGGCAGGAGCAGGCTGGTTTCTGTGTTACCATCCCACCTACCCTTTGCGGCATTCTTCATCAACAGCCCCGCCCCTTGTCCCTGTCTCCCTGGTGACACATAATGAAGGCCATCAAGCTCCCAAATCTCCAACTCCATCCTCCCCAAGAAGGGCACCAAAAGCATTTGCATCCCAGCAACTGTGGACTTTTCCAGGCTGCCAGACAAAAGTTTATCTGATGCTGCTAAGACCCGCCTGGTTGAATCCTAGAAAAAAACAATCGCTGTTCACAATTTATTGCTATATCTACTTCATCTTCTCTCCTCCACAAAATATTCCTTTTACTTTTTTTTTTTTTTTTTTTTTGAGACGGAGTTTCGCTCTTGTTACCCAGGCTGGAGTGCAATGGCGCGATCTCGGCTCACCGCAGCCTCCGCCTCCTGGGTTCAGGCAATTCTCCTGCCTCTGCCTCCTGAGTAGCTGGGATTACAGGCACGTGCTACCATGCCCAGCTAATTTTTTGTATTTTTCTTTTAGTAGAGACGGGGTTTCACCATGTTGACCAGGATGGTCTCGATCTCTTGACCTCGTGATCCACCCACCTCAGCCTCCCAAAGTGCTGGGATTACAGGCTTGAGCCACCGCGCCCAGCCTCCTTTTACTTTTAAAAGAGGGTGCATGGAGGCCGGGCGTGGTGGCTCACACCTGTAATTCAAGCACTTTGGAGGCCAAGGCAGGTGGATCACCTGAGGTCGAGAGTTCAAGATCAGCCTGACCAACATGGTGAAACCCTGTCTTTTAAATAAATAAATAAATAAAATAAAAGAGGGTGCATGAAAACTTCATAAAGTAGTTTGCTTCCAGACTAAGAAGAGTGGAGGCGGGACGAGGTGGCTCATGCATATAATCCCAATACTTTGGGAGGCCGAGCTGGGCTGATCACCTGAGGTCAGTAGTTCAAGACCAGCCTAGCCAACATGGTGAAACCCTGTCTCTCCTAAAAATACAAAAGTTAGCTGGGCATGGTGGCACGTACCTGTAATCACAGCTGTTAGGGAGACTGAGGCACGAGAATCACTTGAACCTGAGACGTGGAGGTTGCAGTGAGCCGAGATCCTGCCACTGCACTCCAGCCTGGGTGACAGAGTGAGACTCTGTCTCCAAGAAAAAGAAGAAGAGAGTAGACCACATGCATCCGTGGCCCTGAGTAAATGGCCTTGGGCCCATTTTCAAAAGCCTGCTGGGGAGAAAGCGTGTTGCTCCTCCACTGAGCCTCAGGCCATCTCAGGTGGAGGCAGGGAGAGGCGGAGCAGGTAAACCGAGCCCAGGCTCCAGACTTCCCAGCTACCTCCTGAACCTCACCAGCCCAGAGCCCCCAAGGGACCCCAGTTACCTCGGAACAGCTCCAGAAACTGAAGGCTGTTTGCTTAGTGCACCAGCATCCATGCAGAGCACCGGAAAAGCTCACCAACTGTTTCACTTCCTGTCGGGGTAGGTTTTACTTCTCTCCAGTGTGCAGAGAGGATCCGAGGAGGGGCGGGGGAGAGGGGCTCTGTGGCCAGAGGCAGCTGGAGCGGCAAGTGTGCGGCTTACATGCGTGTGTGCTGTGTGCATTTGAGTTTGATGTGGGGGTCCCTGTGCACGTGTTCATGTGGGTGTTTGTGTGTTGGTGTGTGTTTATGTGCTTCAGGGTTGTTTGTGTTTTTTTTTTTTGAGATGGAGTTTTGCTCTTGTTGCCCAGGCTGGAGTGCAATGGCGCAATCTCAGCTCACTCTAACCTCCGCCTCCCGGGTTCAAGCGATTCTCTTGCCTCAGCTTCCCAAGTAGCTGGTATGACAGGCATGCGCTACCACGCCCAGCTAATTTTTTTGTGTGTGTACACACACACAAAAAGAGACAGGGTTTCACCATGTTGGCCAGGCTGGTCTCGAACTCCTGACCTCGTGATCCGGCTGCCTCAGCCTCCCAAAGTGCTGGGATTGCTGGCATGAGCCACTGCTCCCGGCTGCGTGTGGGTTTATGTGTGTTGGAGGAATGGTGTGTGTGTGTTTGTGTGTGTTGTGTCTTTGAAAGGTACACAACATATTAGTTTTGGAAACACGCACTGCAAAGAGGCAATCCAAAATCTGTTCATGAGCTCTGGGAAGTGTCTTCATTCAAAATTTGATTGTGGACTGTGGGGCAACCCATTAGACAGAGGGTAAAAAGTAGCTATAATGAAATGTATGTTTTAGAGGGAAATCAGGGACGTGGGGACAGGACAGTAGAGGGGGCGGGGAGGCAGGAGACAAGAGCTGGGGTGCAAGGAGGACCAGTAAAGACTAGTGCTCCAAGGGACAAGTGGGGCGGACAGGGCCCCTGCGCCCAGGATGGTCAGAGTCAGACCTCACTTGGCACCTGGGCTTAGCACTCTGGCAGCAGGTCCTTGACCAAGTGTTTCAACTCTCTATCCTTCAGTTCCCTGATCTGAAAACGTGGATAATAAAAGTACCCACCACAGAGGGTCCGTTGTGAGAATGAAAGGAGAAACACGCAGAGAACCTGCCACATAGGGAGCTCTTCACAAATATCAGCGTGACTGTTCTTGGACGTAACTATGGGGTTGCCTCATCCAGGCCAATTAGAAATGTAGACATGAGAGGCTGCCCCAGGGACCTCCACGACACACGCATGGTCTAAAGACTTGCTTGCACTCACTCCTCCCCAGTCCCATGCAAATCTACCCCCAGACCCCAAATGTACCCCCCAAGCCCACGGCGCTTTCAGTTCTGCAGCTCCCGTACATCTGGAGCCTTTGTGCTCCTTTTGGTCATCTTCATTAAAAAGTAACAAGGTCGGCTGGGCCCAGTGGCTCACACCTGTAATCCCAGCACTTTGGGAGACCGAGGCAGGCAGATCACTAGGTCAGGAGTTCGAGACCAGCCTGGCCAACATGGTGAAACCCCGTCTCTACTGAAAATACAAAAAAATTAGCCAGGCATGGTGGTACATGCGCCTGTGGTCCCAAATACCCATTGGGAGGCTGAGGCAGGAAAATCGCTTGAACCCAGGAGGCAGAGGTTGCGGTGAGCCAAGATCACACCACTGCACCCCAGCCTGGGTGACAAGAGCAAGACTTGGCCTCAATAAAAAAAAAAAAATAGGGCCGGGCGCGGTGGCTCAAGCCTGTAATCCCAGCACTTTGGGAGGCCGAGGCGGGTGGATCACAAGGTCAAGAGATCGAGACCATCTTGGTCAACACGGTGAAACCCCGTCTCTACTAAAACTACAAAAAATTAGCTGGGCATGGTGGCGTGTGCCTGTAATCCCAGCTACTCAGGAGGCTGAGGCAGGAGAATTGCTTGAACCCAGGAGGCGGAGGTTGCGGTGAGCCGAGATTGCGCCATTGCACTCCAGCCTGGGTAACAAGAGCGAAACTCCGTCTCAAAAAAAAAAAAAAAAAAAGAAAAAAAAATAACAGGTCATTCGTTTAACAAACACGAAATCTCAAAGTGAAAACACAGAGGAGTTAGAGATTCCCTCAACAAGAGTTCAAGAGTAGGCCAGGCGCGGTGGCGCACGCCTGTAATCCCAGCACTTTGAGAGGCTGAGGCGGGTGGATCATGAGATCAGGAGTTTGAGACCAGCCTGGCCAAGATGGTGAAACCCCATCTCTACTAAAATACAAAAATTAGGCATGGTGGTGCATGCCTGAAGTCCCAGCTACTCGGGAGAATGAGGCAGGAGAATTGGTTAAACCTGGGAGGCGGAGGTTACAGTGAGCGGAGATCTCACCACTGCACTCCAACCCGGGAGACAGAGTGAGATTCTGTCTTAAAAAAAAAAGGCAAGACAAATTTTTTGAAAGTCAAAGGAAGCAGAATGCACCGCAAGTAATAAAGAGGAACAAGCCTGATTCCAGCTTCTAGAAGGGCACAGAGGGCAAACCACTGATTCTGAAAGTCAATCTTTTGAAGAGTTTTTTTAAATCCCAGATCAAAGCTAAAGACCAAGCTTTGCTTTCCAAACGCTTTGGCTAAAAGTAGGAGCTAATTTTCACATCTCCGAAGGTGGCTCCAGGACTCCAAGTCACACCTTGGCAAGGGTGTGGCAGCTGGCTGAGGGCTGTAGGTCCTGTCAGACAGGGCCTACTGGGGCCTGGGGAGCACAGGGGCACCTCATTCAGAACCACTTCTTGGCCCTCTGTGGCTAAAATCAGCTCCAAGCCCGACTTTTTATGGCTGGAGCCACCTCCAAAGGGGTGTCGGCCTCCACTCAGGTGTGGCTCTGAGCGCTGCCTAGCTGAGAAGGTGGACCGGCAGGGAGCACACATGCACACTTGAGGCCATTCAGGAAGAATATTTTGCCAAGTGCAGAGACCATAAAAATGTGGAACAGCCGGGCGCGGTGGCTCAAGCCTGTAATCCCAGCACTTTGGGAGGCCGAGGCGGGTGGATCACGAGGTCAAGAGATCGAGACCATCCTGGTCAACATGGTGAAACCCCGTCTCTACTAAAAATACAAAAAATTAGCTGGGCATGGTGGCGCGTGCCTGTAGTCCCAGCTACTCAGGAGGCTGAGGCAGGAGAATTGCCTGAACCCAGGAGGCGGAGGTTGCGGTGAGCCGAGATCGCGCCATTGCACTCCAGCCTGGGTAACAAGAGCGAAACTCCGTCTCAAAAAAAAAAAAAAAATGTGGAACAGGGCTCTGTTTTTTATGCGCTGTTGAAAATGATCATCAGGCCGGGCGTGGTGGCTCACGCCTGTAATCCCAACACTTTGGGAGGCTGAGATGGATGGATTACCTGAGGTCAGGAGTTCAAGACCAGCCTGACCAATATGGTGAAACTCCCTTTTTAAAAAAATAAAAAAGAAAAAGAAAAGAAAAGAAAGAAAATGATCATCAGAAGCAGAAACTAGGCTTGTGTTGAGAATCTGAAAATCCGAGGGCAGAAAAAGAGGACAAAGGCATCTTTTAGTGACTACAAAACTAAACCTCGGCAGAAGAATGCCTGAAGAGACAGGTGGGTTACCACCTCAGAATTGGAGACAGTAGAGGTTTTCAGGATTAAAGATTATCTATGGCGGCCGGGCACGGTGGCTCACGCCTGTAATCCCAGCACTTTGGGAGGCCAAGGCCGGTGGATCATGAGGTCAAGAGATCGAGACCATCCTGGCCAACATGGTGAAACCCCGTCTCTATTTCATTTTTTTTTATTAAAAAAAAAGATTATTTATGGCTACACAAATATTTGAGAGATATTTTCATTAAAACATCCCTTTCTGGCCGGGTGCGGTGGCTCAAGCCTGTAATCCCAGCACTTTGGGAGGCCGAGGCGGGTGGATCACGAGGTCAAGAGATCGAGACCATCCTGGTCAACATGGTGAAACCCCGTCTCTACTAAAAATACAAAAAATTAGCTGGGCATGGTGGCACGTGCCTGTAATCCCATCTACTCAGGAGGCTGAGGCAGGAGAATTGC
>NW_022441289.1:0-5743 GCF_009761245.1 Sapajus apella
AACCTGGTTTATTAACCATACACCTGCCAGGCCCAACCCAGACAAAATATGAAATCGACGGGACGCAGTGACCCACAGCTGTAATCCCAGCACTTCGGGAGGACGAGGCGTGTGGATCTGTTGAGGCCAGCCTGGCCAACATGGTGAAACTAAAAATATAAAAATATAAAAATGAGCCGGGTGTGGTGGTGCACCCCTGGGAAGATTGTGAGACTTCATCTCAAAAAACAGTCGTAACAACAACAAAAACACAAATCAAACACCTGTCCTTTTTTTTTTTTTTTCTTTTTTTTAGAGATAGAGAGGGACTTCCTGTGTTGTCCAGGCTGCAGTGCAGTGGTACAATCATAGCTCACTGCAGCCTCTTACTTCCAGGCTCAAGCAATCCTCCCACCTCAGCCTCCTGAGTAGCTGGGATTACAGGTGCATGCTACCATGCCCACATAATATTTGTGTGTGTGTGGAGATGGGGTCTCACCGTGTTGGCCAGTCTGGCCTCAAATTCTGGGCTTCAAGTGATCCTCCCATCTAAGCCTTCCAAAGTGTTGGGATTAGTCATGAGCCTCTGCTACTGGCCACAACCTAATTGCACATTCATGAATGACCAGGGGCATGAGCTTCAGTGTCCTTTAAACAATGTAATGGATCATTCCTTAGAAGTAACTTTGCTGGTGATGCTCTAACAAAGTGCCACAAACTAAGTGGCTCAAAACAAGACAAATTTATTGTCTCAGGTCAGATGCTATAGCCTTATGTCTGTAATCCCTGTACTTTGGGAGCATGAGAGGATCACTTCAGGTGAGGAGTTCAAGGCCAGCCACGTCAACAGGATGAAACCCCATCTCTACTACACAAATACAAGGCTGGTAGTAGTGGTTCGTACCTGACCAAAAACTCCATGGCCATCTCTGTAATCCTAGCACTTTGGGAGGCTGAGGTAGCAGATCATGAGTTCAGGAGTTTGAGACCAGCATGGCCAACATGGTGAAACACCATCTTTATTAAAAATACAAAACTTAGCTGGGTGTGGTGGTGCACACCTGTAATCCTAACAACTCAGGAGGCTGAGGCAAGAGAACTGCTTGAACCCAGAAAGTAGAGATAACAGTGAGCTGAGATCACACCACTGCACTCCAGAATGGGGGACGGAGACAGAATCCATTTCAGAAAAAAAAAAAAAAAAAAACAGTAAAAAGTTGCCTGTCTCCCTGTTGGGAGGCCAGAAGTGTAAATTCAGGTGTCTGTAGGCTGGGTTCCCTCTGCAGGATTTGGGGAAGAATCTGTCCCAGCATCTCTCCTGGCTCAGCCATCCTGACTTATAGTGGCCATCGACCTTCTAAGCATGCCTGTCTCTATGTGAAAATTTCCCTTTGGGCAGGCACAGTGGCTCATGCCTATAATCCCAGCACTTTGGGAGGCCGAGGCAGGATGGCTTGAGCCCAGAAGTTCAAGACCAGCCTGGGGAACATAGTGAGATACCGTCTCTACATAAAATACAGAAAATTAGTTGGGCATGGTGGAACACAGCTGTACTCTCAGTTACTCAAGAGGCTGAGGTGGGAGCAACAAGTGAACCCAGGAGATTGAGGCTGCAGTGAGCTATGATCACACCTCTACACTCCAGCCTGGGTGACAGAACAAGACCGTGTCTCAAGAAAACAATATTTTGTTCTTTTTTTCTTTTACTGGCAACATTCCTTTTAGTAAGGACACCAGTTATATGGGATCAGGGCCCCACCTTCATGCCCCATTTTAACTTGATGACCTCTGTAATGACCTGGTCTCCAAATAAGGTCATGCCTGTAATCCCAGCACTTTGGAAGGCTGAGGTGGGAGGATCACTTGAGGCCAGGAGTTCGAGATCAGCCTGGGCAACATAGTGAGACTTCACCTCTACAAAAACAATTTTTAAAAAATAAATGGATGTAGAGGTGTGCACCTGTAGTCCCAGCTCCTCCGGTGGCAGGAGCACAGAGTGAGCCCACGAGGTGGAGCCTGCCGTCTTCTGTGATTGTGCCACTGCACACCAGCTAGGGCAACAGCAAGACCTAGTCTGTCTCAAGAGAAAAAAAAAAGGTTTGCTGATCCAATGTGGGGTAATTTTTTAAAACTTCAACTCTATTTTCTCATATTGCTTAGCTTTTCCACATGAACTCTCTGATTATAACCAGAAAATAGCAATCACATTACTTGTTGTTTTTTTTTTAGGTGGAGTTCTGATCTTGTTGCCCAAGCTTGAGTGCAGTGGCATGATCTCTGCTCACTCCAACCTCTGCCTCCTGGGTTAAGCAATCTCCTGCCTCAGCCTCCGGAGTAGATGGGACTACAGGCACATGCCTCCCCACCTGGCTCATTTTTGTATTTTTAGTAGAGAGGGGGATTCACCCTGTTGGTCAGGCTGGTCTCGAACTCCTGGCTTCAAGTGATCTGCCTGCCTCAGCCTCTCAACGTCCTGGAATTACAGGCATGGATTACACCTGTAATCACAGCACTTTGGGGGGCTGAGGCAGGCAGATCACCTGAGGTCAAGAGTTTGAGATCAGCCTGGCCAACAGGGGGAAATCCCGTCTCTACTAAAAATATAAAAATTAGCCAGGTGTGGTGGTGAGCACCTGCAATCCCAGCTACTCAGGAGGCTGAAGCAGGAAAATCACTTGAACATGTGATGCGTAGGTTGTAGTGAGCCAAGATCACACCACTGCCCTCTATTTCTAGCCTGGGCAACAGGGTGAGACTGCATCTCAAAACAGAAAACAAATAACAACCAAACAAAAAAACAAAAATAAATGTGCTTTCACTTTACGGACTCACCCTGAGTTGTTTCTTCCATGAGATTCAAGAACCCTCCCTTCAGGTCTGGATGGGGTCCCCTTTCCTGTAACACAGCTGCAGATCATTAAGGGGGTCAGACTTGGGTCCTAAGATGGGGAGTCGGAGAATGTGATAAGGGCAGCCACCAGGTCCCACGGATATGGGCTCATGGGGTCTGCTGAGTCAGGAGGTGCCTGCTGAAGGTGGGGTCCTTCAATATCAGGGAGGGAAATGGCCCACTTACACGATGGGGAGAAGGTTACATTCAAGGCAGAACATGCACACACACGAGTAGGACTGGGGTGTGTTCCTGGGCACAACAGTGAAGTTGAGACCTCTGGAATCAGGACTGGGTTCAAATCCTAACTCTAATGCTTCTGAGTGTCATCTTGGGGCAAGTCCTCTCCCTAACGTCCAATTCCCTTGTCTGCAAAATGAGAACAGACTTGTCCTCATTTTGCATGTTTGCTTATTACATTTAATTATTTTCCTAATATTCATTTAACCCTCATGGGGGTTGTCAGACTTAGTAAATCGTCATACAGATGCCCAGTTACATTTGCAGAGAAAGAGTGAAGGTTTTAGTCTAAGTCTCATGTATTATTTGGGACATACACTGAGAGTCCGAAACTCACACTTCACTGGATTTCCTGTGTTTTCTCTGGCAACCCTGATCCCCACCAACGTGGTGCTTTTGGGATAGCTATATTCCCCTTCTCAGCTTTCATTTCTATATCAGGAAAATGTGGAAGTGGAAGTTAGAATACATGATTTTCAAGTTGCTGTGACTTTCTGAGAGTCCTTCACAGGTTACTTGACCCCATTCTCTCCCCAAGCCCCACTCCAACTCCAGTCTGCATACCTCAGTTTCTCCTCTCAGTCCTTAGGAATAGTATTTTTTTTTTTTTTTGAGATGGAGTCTCGCTCTGTTACCCAGGCTGGATTGCAGTGCCACGATTCTGGCTCACTGCAACCTCTGCTTCCCAACCAATTCTCCTGCCTCAGCCTCCCGAGTAGCTGGGGTCACAGGCATGTGTCACTGTGCCTGGCTACTTTTGTATTTTTAATACAGACAGGGTTTCACCATGTTGCCAGGCTGGTCTCGAACTCCCGGCCTCAAGTGATCTACCCACCTCAACCTCCCTAAGTACTGGGATTACAGGTTTGGACCACCCCACCCAGCTCAAAAAAAATAGAACACTATTTTCTAATCTTGGGTCAGTTTGTTTCATTTATGCAGCAATGGCGCCTCCTCGTGGCTGCATGGAGAAGTGCCCTGAGGGTAAGCCTCCCACAGCAGGGGTTGGAAAAGCTTTCAAAGGAATCTGACAGATGATGATCATCTCTCTCTGGGGAAAAATGCTTCATTAAACTGTAGCAACCCCATTATCCACCCCTCCTTCACCAGGATCTCATGGTGATGTTAGGAGCTCTCTACCAAGAGGCCAGAAAAGCGCACAGGGAAAATGACACGGTGTGTTATCTGCGGATATCTTGGTCTTCTCTGAATTTTTTTTTTTTTTCTTTTTTGAGGTGGAGTCTTGCTCTGTCCCTCAGCCTGGAGTGCAGTGGTGTAACCTCGTCTAACTGCAATTTACACGTCCTCGTTCAAGCGATTCTCCTTCCTCAGCCTCCTTAGTAGCTGGGATTACAGGCACCTGCCATACCATTCCTGGCTAAATTTTGTATTTTCAGTACAGATGAGGTTTTGCTATGTTGGCCAGGCTGGTCTCGAACTCCTCACCTCAAGTGATCTACCTGCCTCAGCCTCCTAAAGGGCTGAAATTACAGGCATGAGCCAACGTGCATAGTCTGGTCTCTGATTTTTAGCAATGATGGTGTCAAACTGATCAATTGCCTTGAATTTTCCCATGTTCAACCTCTCTCCGTCTCTTTCTTCCTAATGATGACATGCATGCACTGCACATCAAGCACTGTCTGAGTGGCATCTATTGCACTTGCTAAGCACCTATTGTTTGCAAGACTCTGGAATACAAGGTGAAGGCATTAGAAAAGGTCCTGGCTCCTAGTCCTGGCAAAAACAATCATATGCATGTGCATTGATTTTTTTCAAAAGTTCAATTATGATCAAAGTGCCACTAACATTTTTCACAAGGCCAGGCATACTGGATTACACTTGTAATCTCAGCACTTTGGAGGCCAAGTCTGGTAGATCATTTGAGGTCAGGAGTTTTAGACCAGCTTGGCCAACATGATGAAACCCAGTGTCTACTAAAAATACAAAAATGAGCCAGATGCAGTGGCATACACCTGCAATCCCTGCTTCTCAGGAGGCTGATGCTGGAGAACTATTTGAACCCAGGAGGCAGAGGTTGCAGTGAACTCAGATTGCACCACTGCACTCCAGCCTGTGTGATTTACCAAGACTCTGTCTCAAGAAAACAGAACATTTTTTACAATTTTTAGAAACAGGGACTTGCTATGTCTCAGAGCTGGAATTCAGTGGCGTGATCACAGCTTGAATTCCTCGGCTCAAGTGATCCTCCTGCCTCAGCCTCTGAAGAATTTAGTACTACAGCTGTGCACTAACAACATGCCCAGTTAATCAAAATTTTTTTTGTGCGCAGATAGGATCTCTCTAGGTGGTATGTTGCCCAGGATAGCATTCTTCCCCTGACCTCAAGTGGTCCTCCCACCTCAGCCTCCATATGCCATTACACCTTAAATATACCAAGGCAGGGCTCATGCCTGTGATCCCAGCACTTTGGGAAGCTGAGATAGGTGGATCACTTGAGGCCAGGAGCATGAAAGCACCTGGCCAATGTAGTGAAACCTCATCTGTACTAAAAATACAAAAAATTAGCTGGCTGTGGCAGTGCCTGTGGTCCCAGCTACTAGGGAGGCTGAGGCACGAGAACTGCTTCAATCTGGGAGGCAGAGGTTGCAGTGAGCTGAGATCACACCACTCCAC
>NW_022441290.1:0-5740 GCF_009761245.1 Sapajus apella
ACAGAGTTAAACAATTGTGTGAATGTAGCAGTTCACTAACCCTTTCTTTCGAGAATCTGGAAAGAGATATTTCGAGCCATATACAGACGCTTAAGAATTAGCTTTAAGATCACATCTACATCATACGAGAAACGCCACTTTCAAACTGCTCCACAGTGTGTTCATTCACCTTCGGAAGTTGCGTCTATGTTTAGATTCTGAGAATTAGAAAGACGTTTCTCCAAAAAGCTGCGTTTAGATATTCCTGAGTGAATGGGAGCATAGGGTTTAATGAGAAATATCTGGCTGTAAAACAAAAACGGAGCTATGTAGCAGAATGATTGTCAAGGTGTATATTAAACTTACAAAGTTAAACAATTGTGTGAATGTACGAGTTCACTAACCGTTTCTTTGGAGAATCTGGAAAGAGGTATTTCCAGCCATATATAGACATTTAAAAATTAGCTTTAAGATCATATCTAAATCATACGAGAAACGTCTCTTTCAAACTGGTCCACTGTGTGTTCGTTCAGCTTCGGAAGTTGCATCTAGGTTTAGTTTGTGCGAGTTAGAAAAACGTTTCTCGAAAAGGGTGCGTTTGGGTATTCCTGAGTGAATGGGAGCGTAGGGTTTAATGAGAAATATCTGCCTCTAAAACAAAAACGGAGCTTTGTAGCAGAATGATTGTCAAGGTGTATATTAAACTTACAGAGTTAAACAATTGTGTGAATGTAGCAGTTCACTAACCCTTTCTTTGGAGAATCTCGAAAGAGATATTTCCAGCCATATACAGACTCTTAAGAATTAGCTTTAAGATCGCATCTATATCATACGAGAAACGTCTCTTCCAAACTGCTCCACTGTGTGTTCGTTCACCTTCGGAAGTTGCATCTGTGTTTAGATTCTGCTAGTGAGAAACACGTTTCTCCAAAAAGCTGCGTTTGGATATTCCTGAGTGAATGGGAGCATAGGGTTTAATTAGAAATATCTGGGTCTGAAACAAAAACGGAGCTATGTAGCAGAATGATTGTCAAGGTGTATATTAAACTTACAGAGTTGATAAATTGTGTGAATGTAGCAGTTCAATAACCCTTTTTTTGGAGAATTTGGAAAGAGATATTTCCAGCCATAAACAGACTCTTAAGAATTATCTTTAATATCGCATCTAAATCATACGAGAAACGTCTCTTTGAAACTGCTCCACTGTGTGTTCGTTTACCTTCGCAAGTTGCATCTATGTTTAGATTCTGCGAGTTAGAAACACGCTTCTACAAAAAGCTGCGTTTGGACATTCCTGAGTGAGTATGAGAATAGGGTTTAATGAAAAATATCTGGCTCTAAAACAAAAACGGAGCTATGTAACAGAATGATTTTCAAGGTGTATATTGAACTTACAGAGATAAACAATCGTGTGAATGTAGCAGTTCACTAACCCTTTCTTTGGAGAATCTGGGAAGAGATATTTCCAGCCATAAACAGACTCTTAAGAATTAGCTTTAAGGTCGCATCTAAATCATACGAGAAACGTCTCTTTCAAAATGCTCCACTGTGTGTTCGTTCACCTTCGGAAGTTGCATCTATGTTTAGATTCTGCGAGTTAGAAACACGTTTCTCCAAAAAGCTGCGTTTGGATATTCCTCAGTGAATGGGAGCATAGGGTTTAATGAGAAATTTCTTGCTCTAAAACAAATACGGAGCTATGTAGCAGAATCATTGTCAAGGTGCATATTAACCTTATAGAGTTAAACACTGTGTGAATGTAGCAGTTCACTAACCATTCCTTTGGAGAATCTGGAAACAGATATTTCCAGCCATATACAGACCCTTAAGAATTAGCTTTAAGTTCGCATCTAAATCATACGAGAAACGTCTCTTCCAAACTGCTCCACTGTGTGTTCGTTCACCTTCGGAAGTTGCATCTATGTTTACAGCCTGCGAGTTAGAAACACGTTTCTCCAAAAACCTGCGTTTGGATATTCCTGAGTGAATGGGAGTATAGGTTTTTGTTTTTTTTCCCATTTATTTATTTTATTGCATTTTAGGTTTTGGGGTACATGTGAAGAACATGCAAAATTGTTGCATAGGAACACACGTGGCAGTGTGATTCGCTGTCTTCCTCCCCATCACCTACATCTGGCATTTCTCCCCTTGCTATCTCTCCCCAGCTTCCCACCCCCCCGTCCCTCCCCTATTTCCCCCCAACTGACCCCAGTGTGTAGTGCTCCCCTCACTGTGTCCATGTGTTCTCATTGTTCAACTTTAAGATCGCATCTAAATCAAAGGAGGAACGTCTGTTTCAAACTGCTCCACTGTGTGTTCGTTCACCTTCGGAAGTTGCATCTATGTTTAGATTCTGCGAGTTAGAAACACGTTTCTCCAAAAAGCTGCGTTTGGGTATTCCTGAGTGAATGGGAGCATAGGGTTTAATGAGAAATATCTTGCTCTTAAACAAAAACGGAGCTATGTAGCAGAATGATTGTCAAGGTCTATATTAAACTTACAGAGTTAAACAATTGTGTGAATGTAGCAGTTCACTAACCCTTTCTTTGGAGAATCTGGAATGAGATATTTCCAGCCATATACAGATTCTTAAGAATTAGCTTTAAGATCGCATCTAAATCATACGAGGAACGTCTCTTTCAAACTGCTCTCTTATGTCTTCGTTCACCTTCAGAAGTTAGAACTATGTTTAGATTCAGCTAGTTAGAAACACGTTTCTTCTAAAAGCTGCATTTGGATATTCCTGAGTGAATAGGAATAATGGGTGTAAGGAGAAATATCGGGCTCTAAAACCAAAGCAGAGCTATGTAGCAGAATGATTGTCAAGGTGTATATTAAACTTACAGAGTTAAACAATTGTGTGAATGTAGCAGTTCAGAAAACCTTTCTTTGGAGAATCTGGAAAGAGGTATTTCCAGCCATATACAGCCTCCTAAGAATTAGCGGTAAGATCGCGTCTAAACCACAGGAGAATCCTCTCTTTCAAACTGCTCTCTTATGTGTTCGTTCCAATTCGGAAGTTTCATCCATGTTTAGATTCAGCGAGTTAGAAACAGGTTTCTTCTAAAAGCTGCGTTTGGATATTCCTGCGTTATTGGGATTATAGGGTGAAATGAGAATTATCTGGTTCTAAAGCAAAACCAGAGCTATAGAAGAATGATTTTCAAGGTGTGTATTCAACTTACAGAGTTAGACAGATGTGTGAATGTAGCAGTTCAGAAACCCTTTCCTTGGAGAATGTGGAAAGAGATATTTCCAGCCATATACATTCTCTTAAGAATTAGCTTTAAGATCCCGTCTAAACCACATGAGAAACGTCTCTTTCAAACTGCTGTGCTCTGTGTTCGTTCACCTTAGGAAGTTGCATCTATGTTTCAATTCAGCGAGTTAGAAACTCGTTTCTCCAAATAGCGGCGTTAGGATATACCTGAGTGAATGGGAGTTTAGGGTGCAATGAGAAATATCTGGGTCTAAAACAAAAACGGAGCTATGTAGCAGAATGATTGTCAAGGTGTATATTCAACTTAGAGAGGTACACAGATAAGTGAATGTAGAGTTTCAGAAAGCCTTTCTCTGGAGAATCTGGAAAGAGATATTTCCAGCCACATACAGGCTCCTAAGAATTAGCGGTAAAGTCGCGTCTAAACCACAGGAGAATCGTCTCTTCAAACTGCTCTCCTATGTGTTCGTTCACCTTCGGAAGTTGCATCTATGTTTACATTCAGCGAGGTAGAAACACGTTTCTTCCAAAAGCTGCGTTTGTATATTCCTGAGTGAATAGGAATAATGGGTGTAATGAGAAATATCTGGCTCTAAAACAAAAGCGGATCTATGTAGCAGAATGATTGTCAAGGTGTATATTAAACTTACAGAATTAAACAAATGTGTGAATGTATCAGTTCACTACCGCTTTCTTTGGAGAATCTGGAAAGTGTTATTTCCAGCCATATACAGGCTCCCAAGAATTAGCTTGAAGATCGCATCCAAATCACAGGAGAAACGTCTCTTTCAAACTGCTCCACTGTGTGTTCGTTCACTTTCAGAAGTTGCATTTATATTTAGATATAGCGAGTTAGAAACACGTTTCTCCAAAAAGCGGCGTTTGGATATTCCTGAGTGAATGGGAGTATAGGGTTTAATGAGAAATATCGGGCTGTAAAACAAAAACGGAGCTGTGTAGCAGAATGATTGTCAATGTGTATATTAAACTTGCAGAGTTAAACAATTGTGTGTATGTAGCAGTTGACTAACCGTTTCTTTGGAGAATCTGGAAAGAGATATTTCCAGCCATATACAGGTGCCAAGAATTAGCTTTAAGATCGCATTTAAATCACAGGAGAAACGTCTCTTTCAAACTGCTCTGCTGTGTTTGGTTCACATTAGGAAGTTGCATCTATGTTTAGATTCAGCGAGTTAGAAACAGGTTTCTTCTAAAAGCTGCATTTGGATATTCCTGGGTTATTGGGAGTATAGGTTGCAATGAGAAATATCTGCTTCTAAAACAAAAACGGAGCTATGTAGAAGAATGATTGTGAAGGTGTATGTTCAACTTACAGAGCTAAACAGATGTGTGAATGTAGTAGTTCTGAAACACTTTCTGTGGAGAATCTGGAAAGAGATATTTCCAGCCGTTTACAGGCTCATAATAACTACCAGTAAGATCGCGTGTAAACCACAGGAGAATCGTCTCTTTCAAACTGCTCTGCTGTGTGTTCGTTCACCGTAGGAAGTTGCATCTATGTTTAGATTCAGCGATTTGGAAAAACTTTTCTTGTAAAAGCTGCGTTTGGATACTCCTGAGTGAATGGGATTATAGGGTGTAATGAGAAATAACTGGCTCTAAAACAATAACGGAGCTATGTAGCAGAATGATTGTCAAGTTTTCAACATACAGACTTAAACAGATGTGTGAATGTAGCAGTTCAGAAACCCTTTCTTTCGAGGATCTGCAAAGAGATATTTCCAGCCATATACAGGCTCATAAGAATTAGCGGTAAGATCGCGTCTACACCACAGGAGAAAAGTCTCTTTCAAACAGCTCTGCTGTGTGTTCGTTCACCTTAGGAAGTTGCATCTATGTTTAGATTCAGCGAGTTAGAGACACGTTTCTTGTAAAAGCTGCGTTTGGAAACTCCAGAGTGAATGGGAGTATGGGGTGTAATGAGAAATAACTGGCTCTAAAAGAAAAACGGAGCTATGTAGCAGAATGAATGTCAAGCTGTGTATTCAACTTACAGAGTTAAACAGATTTGTGAATGTAGCAGTTCAGAAACTTTTTCTTTCGAGAAACTGGAAAGAGATATTTCCAGCCATATACAGGCCCTTAAGAATTAGTGGTTATATCGCGTCTAACCACAGGAGAAACGTATCTTTGAAACTACTCTGCTGTGTATTCGTTCGCCTTAGGAAGTTTGCATCTATGTTTACATTCAGAGAGTTAGAAACACGTTTCTTGTAAAAGCTGCGCTTCGATAGTCTTGAGTCAAAGGAAGTATAGGGTGTAATGAATAATATCTGGTTCTAAAACGAAAATGGAGCTATGTAGCAGAATGATTGTCAAGCAGTTTATTCATCTTACCGAGGTAAACACATGTGTGAAAGTAGCTGTTCAGAAACCCTTTCTTTCGAGAATCTGGAAAGAGATATTTCCAGCCATATCCAGGCTCCAAAGAATTAGCGGTAAGATCGCGTCTAAACCACAGGAGAAATGTCTGTTTCAAACTGCTCTTCTGTTTGTTCGTTCACCTTAGGAAGTTGCAGC
>NW_022441291.1:0-5736 GCF_009761245.1 Sapajus apella
ACACACACACACGCACAGGGCAAACTATTACACACACACACGCACAGGGCAAACTATTGTTACACACACACACACACGCACAGGGCAAACTATTGTTACACACACACACGCACAGGGCAAACTATTGTTACACACACACACGCACAAATAAGGACTAATGCGGAAGAGATCTAATAACTGCACTGTAGTGATTTTCAGAATATCTTAGGCAAAAAAATGCAAGATGTAAGAAAGATGCTACCTTTTGCATAAGAAGGGTATTATTATTATTATTTTGCAAAAGATACACAACAATGAGTGTTCAAATACTGATGTGGATATATCACAAGGACACAGGATCCAGCATGAATGAGCTCTCATTTTGAGCATTAAAATAAATAATGAATAAGAAGAAGAATGGATTAAAACACATTTAACAACAAAAAATTCATGAGTCCATATTGACAATAAAAAATAAAGACAGATAGGGTAGATAGGGTGGAGAGAGAAAAAAACATTTTATTTTATTTTATTAATATTATTTTTTTGAGACAGAGTCTTGCTCTGTCACCCAGGCTGGAGTGCAGGAGCATGATCTCAGCTCACTGCAACCTCTGTCTCCCAGTTCAAGCGATTCTCCTGACTCAGCCTCCCAAGTATCTGGGACTACAGGTGCACGCCACCACACCCCACTAATTTTTGTAGTTTTAGTAGAGATGGGTTTTTGCCATGTCAGACAGGCTGGCCTCAAACTCCTGGCCTCAAGTAATCCACCTGCCTTGGCCTTCCAAAGTGCTGGGATTACAGCTGTGAGCCACCACACCTGGCCAAGAAAGATTTTCTTCACAGAAGAATGCCAACTACTGAATATAGATGGAAAGAACAGAAACAAAATCACCATTTAAAAACTATCATAGTAATAATTGGTTCAACCAAGAATTGTCAGTGGATGCTAAAAACATTGGGTGAAAGATTGCTGAGGAATAGAATAAAGAGAAATCTAACAGACACCATCTTAGCCAAATGATCGAATGTAGCATCACCAATAACGGGACAAACAGACATCAGGTGCCTCCTTGATGTGATACACTGATAAGGGCACACTTCCCCTATGCAGTACTCCTGCCAAAAAATTTAACCTGAATATAATGAAGAAATAATCAGGCAAATCTAAAGTGAGGCAAATTCTGGAAAACAATTGGCCTGGACTTCTAAGATATCAATGTCATGAAAGAGTTAAAAAACAACAACTGAGAAACTCATCTGCAATAAAGGAAAACCAAAAGACCTGATAACTGAATACAGTGCATTATCCTTGATTGGATCGTGGATCTGGGAAATAAAAACAATACAGGAGTACTTGGGGAAACTGAATATAGTCTGGAAAATAGATAATAGTATTATATTAATTGTCATTTTCCTGAATGGAAAATTATATTGTAATTATGCAGTGAATGCCCTTGTTTTTAAAGGAAATATGCCAAGTGATTAGTATGACATATTGCAGTATCTCCAATTATCTTTCTTTTTTTTTTTTTTTTTTGGAACAGGGTCTCACCATCTGGGACTATAAGCATGCACCACCATGCCTGGCTAATTTTTACATTTTTAGTAAAGACGGGGTTTCACCATGTTGGCCAGGCTGATCTCAAACCCTTGACCTTGTGATCCACCCGCCTTGGCCTCCCAAAGTGCTGAGATTACAGATGTGAGCCACCATGCCTGGCACTTTTTTTTTCTTTGAGATGGAGTTTCACTCTGCCATCCAGACTGGAGTGCAGTGGCATGATCTCGGCTCACTGCAACCTCTGCCCCCCAGGTTCAAGCAATTCTCCTGCCTCAGCCTCCTGAGTAGCTGGGATTACAGGTGTGCGCCACCATGCCCAGCTAATTTTTGTATTTTTAGTAGAGACAGGGTTTCACCATGTTGGTCAGGCTGGTCTCAAACTCCTGACCTTGTGACCCGCCTGCCTCGGCCTCCCAAAGTGCTGGGATTTCAGACGTGAGCCACCGCACCCAGCTCCAATTATACTTCAAATAATTCAGGAGAAAAGAAAGAAATGAAGCAAATATGGCAAAATGTTAATGATTGATAAATCTAGGGAAAAGAATATGGGTGTTCCTTGCACCATTCTTGTATTTTTCTGTAGGATTGAATTTTATCAAAATAAAAATATATCCACTGTCACTTTGGAGGGCAAGAAAGAAAAATATAAATAAAGTGTAGAAATACTTCACATCAAAAATATTTATTTATTTTGTTTCTTTGTTTTGAGACAGAGTTTCACTCTTGTTGCCCAGGCGGGAGTACAACGGTGCATTTTCGGCTCACTGCAACCTCTACCTCTCCAGTTCAAACAATTCTGCTGCCTCAGCCTCCTGTGAGCTGAGATTACAGGCACCTGCCACCATGCCTAGGTAATTTTTTCGTATTTTTAATAGAGATGGGGTTTCACCATGTTGGCCAGGCTGGCTTCAAACTCCTGACCTCAGGTGATTCGTCTGCCTCAGCCTCCCAAAGTGCTGGGAATAAAGGCATGAACCACCACGAAAATATTTCTATAGCTAAAGATTGACCAGGCCAAATAAAGCCTCTTTTTTCAAACAATTCCAATTCATTTAGAAAGATAAAACCAGGCTGGGTGTAGTGGCTCACTCCTGTAATCCCAGCACTTTGGGAGGCTGAGGCAGGCAGATCACTTGAGATCAGGCGTTCAAGACCAGCCTGGCCAACATGGGAAAAACCTGTCCCTACTAAGAGTACAAAAATTAGCCGGGCGTGGTGGCACGTGCCTGTAGTCCCAGCTGCTTGAGGCACGAGAATCACTTGAACCCAGGAGGCAGAGTTTGCAGTGAGCCAAGATTGCACCGCTGCACTCCAACCTGGCGACAGAACAAGACTCTGTGTCAAAGAAAAAAAAAAAGAATTAACCTGTCCTGAAGGATAAATGAACACCTGTCAGGTGACTGGTGGCCTATCCTGCAGTTTTTGCATATTTCTAGAAACAGCTGAGCCTAGTAGTTCATTGCCTTGGGAACTCTGACTAGTTACCTGGTAACCCATGACCTTTCCCAGCTGGCTTTGTGAAGATCAGAGAGGTCTCCGAGCTTTCTATCCTCCAGCCTTGGATTTTCTGACTCCTGGAATCCCTCTCCCTCCCAGCCTGTCAATGCAGGTATGACCTTCCCATTCCCCATACCTGGATGAAGTTCCCTTCATAGTCAAAGAAAAGCAGTGGCCATGTGATGCTGATGATGGAGGGAAAGAGCTTCTTCAGAGGGATCTGGAGAGAGAGAAAGAGGAGCAGGAGTGGCATCTCCAGGAAGACCTGGCTGTAACTGCCGCCTGGGTCCCCTCGTCACGGCTGGACTCTCACCGGCAAGGACTGCCCCACGGTGCTATGTGCCAGGGCCTGGATGTTGCTGGTCTTGTCTTTCACCTGCTCCACTATAGTCTGCACCTCCGTGAGGTTGTCTAGGAAGGAGGATATCAGAGTCAAAGGACATCAGGATATCAGGAAAAGGAGGGCATTGGAGTCAAAAGGCTGACTGCAGCTGTTCCTCCTGCTCCCCGGGCTAGGGTCCAGTCAGGATATTCACCCCATCCCTCCCTCTGAGCAGGTACCCTAAGACCCAAAAAAATAACAGTGCCTCTGAGTCATTCTGCTTCCCCCCTCCGCTTCCCTCACCACTCCCATCTTTCCTCTTACCATCCAGGGTGAAAATGAAGACCACAGTGTCAATTTCCATGAGGGAGGGCAGGATGGAAGTCAGGAAGTCCTCCTGGGAGAAGGAGAACTGGGGACCCTGGGGCAGAAGAAGATGGGAGGGTCCCTCCCATGAAAACACTCTAAAGCACAGACTCGAGCTCTAACACTTTTGTCTACAGGTGAAAAAGCAGAGGTTCAAAAAGGTACAGTGTTTTGCCCAAGATGATGTAGCAAGTCAGTGGACTAGGGCCAGGTTTGGGGATTGGATCTAGAGCTTTCCACACTCCCCATGCTACCCCCGAAAGCCTCATGACTTCTGACCCATATTCTCTTCTCTGGACTATCTTTTTTTTTTTTTTTTTTTTTTTTTTTGTGACAGAGTCTCACTCTGTCACCCAGGCTGGAGCACAGTGGCACAATCTCGGCTCACTGCAACCTCCACCTTCCGGTTCAAGCAATTCTCCTGCCTCAGCCTCCTCAGTAGTTGAGACTACAGGTGCCCACCACTACTCCTGGCTCTTTTTGTATTTTTATTAGAGACGGGGTTTCACCATGTTGGCCAGGCTGGTCTCAAACTCCTGACCTTGTGATCCGCTCACCCTGGCTTCCCAAAGTGAACTACCACACCTGGCTATTTCTCTGGATTATCTATTCCAATGAACTCCCCACCTAGCTCCACCTTCCCTTTTGCTTCCACCATCAGCACACCAGTGATCTGCCCAACTTCCCCAAGTCCTGTTCTTCTCCAACCTGGTTGGTGATCTCAGCCTTCTGGTTAAACATGTCACTGTGATCACCAATGAGAAAGCCATGGACATCTCGGAAATCTGGGAAGTTTAAGAACAGGGAGAGAGGAAAGATTGGCTTTATAGGAAAGGAAGTTTCTAGGCTTCAGGGGGAGTCAGTGGGACTGGGAGGAAAAGTGGTAAGCGGTGTGTGGAGGGAGGAGTAACCCATGTGGGAAGCCACAGCTAAGCATAGGGGTGGGAGCTAAGAAGGGATCAAGGACTGAGTTGGGGTTTGAAGGAAGAAGAATTTGACTGAGTGTGCCTATTTAGATAGGGCAGGAGGGACACTGACAAACACCCATGGGTTGGGAGTAGGACAGTGTTTGGAGAGCCGCCCGATCGGATCAGCAGGAAGCAGGAAGAACATCTGGACTGGGATCCCACCAGCGCCGAACGTGTGGATGCACTCTACTCCATCCATGATGGCAATGATGCCCAGGGTCTGCCAGCCAACCAAGTACACATGGCCTTTCTTGTCCAGACTGAGAATGGATCAGAGGTTAGGACATGAGAGATTACAGTGAAAAGAGGCCAGAGATGCACACAGAAGAGCACAGGAGTCAACACACCACGACCCTTCAACATGCAATCCCATCACCCGCACCATGTTAACATGTCTCATAGAGTCTCCCTGCTCTCAGTATTCCCCATCTGGGCCACATCCCCACCTCTAAACACATATCCACACACCTGGTGCTGACGTGCTTCATCAAGGTGGCAATCTTGGGGCCTTGGCTGTAGGTCACCTGATGAGCTCGTTCAAATGTCCGCAAGATTTCCAGGAGGCATCTGGGAGAAAAGCCACCAGCTCCCAGGAAGGGCCCAATGCCTCTCAGAAAGACTGGGTGCCTCCCTGAGGAGGGAGGCGAAGGCATAGCTCCCTTAGAACTAAGTTCTTCTGGTCCCTGGAGAGGTGCAGAGAGTAGGGCCAGACTGTGTTCGGGGGGTGCAGCAAGGGATTCAGTGGGCAGAAAATGAAAGAGCAGAAAGAGGGACAAGGGCATCAGGAGGGTACCAGGAGGAGCAGGATCTGAGAACCGCTGGGAAGGGGAGTGAACAGCCTGGGAGTGAGGCTAGAGACCCTGGAGAGGGAGGCTGGCCCATAGTAGGATGAGCTCTACCTGCATGACCTGGACCACCCCCCAAACCAAAGGGCCCTCGGGAGCCAGGCTGGCTTTGGAGGTTCCAGGCAGGCTCAGGGATTAGGTCTGGGCCTGAGGAATCCAGGATCCACTGGAGACAATCTGGAGTCTGCGACT
>NW_022441292.1:0-5735 GCF_009761245.1 Sapajus apella
AAAAAAAAAAAAAAAAAAAAAAAATTAGAAAAAGAAAAAGAGAAGGCAGACACCAAAGACCACATAGTGTATGACTCTGTTTATATGAAACGTTGAGAACAGGCAAATCTACAGACAGAAAATAGGATAGTGGTGGTTGCCAGGGGCTAGGGGACGAGTGACAGCTAATGGGTACAGGGGTTCTTTGTTTCCTTTCCTTTCATTTTTTTGAGACAGTGTCTCACTCTATCACCCAGCCTGGGGTAGGCACAACCTTGGCTCACTGAAACCTCTACCTCCCGAGTTCAAGTGACCCTCCCACCTCAGCCTCTCCAGTAGCTGGGACTGCAGGTGACCACCACCAGGCCTGGCTATTTTTTTTTTTCTTTGAGATGGAGTTTCACTCTTGTTGCCCAGGCTGGACTGCAATGACACAATCTCAGCTCACCACAACCTCCACCTCCCGGGTTCAAGCGATTCTCCTGCCTCAGCCCCCCGAGTGGCTGGGATTACAAGCGTGTGCCACCATGCCTGGCTAATTTTGTATTTTTAGTAGAGATAGGATTTCCTCATGTTGGCCAGGCTGGTCTCAAACACCCAACCTCAGGTGATCTGCCCGCCTCAGCCTCCCAAAGTGTGGGGATTATAGGTGTGAGCCACCTAGCTCAGCCTAATTTTTTGATTTGTCATAGAGATGGGGTTTTGCCATGTTACCCATGCTGAGGGGTTTACTTCTGATGAGATGAAAATATTCTGGAATTAGGTAGAGGAGATGGCTGTACAGCACTGTGAATGTACTAAAAATGAACTGTACACATTAAAATGGAAGAAATGGTGACTTTTATCTTACACAAATTTTATTTTGATTTTTTTTCTTTTGGTCTGACATTACCCTAGGCTTGCCAGTCAATATTTTGATTTTTTTAAAAGGACAATGATGAGTTGAAACGTTTAAGGACCTATCAGTAGAGACTGTAAGAAGACAGCGCATGGCCGGGCGCGGTGGCTCACGCCTGTAATCCTAGCACTTTGGGAGGCCGAGGTGAGTGGATCACCTGCGGTCAGGAGTTCAAGACCAGCCTGGCCATCATGGTGAAACCCCATCTTTAAAAAAAAAAAAAAAGAAGAAGAAGAAGACAGCTCAGAAGAGGGCAGGGATGAGACTAGGGGCAGACAGAGCATGCTCCCCACAGCCTCCTGCTGTCTGCGGGGCACCTGGAGCCCTGAGGCCTCGCTCCTGCCTGACCACCTGCCTGCTGGTTCCTCACCATCTGGCTTCTGGGGCTTCTTCAGCTCCCACTGCCCCCCAGAGTGAAGGCTGCTCGTCCACACCCACCTGGCCTCGGCGATGTCAGCAGCGTTTCCCCTGGACACCCTTTCCAGCTGCACGTAGACTGAGCAGTTGACCCGGCTCCACTCGGTGTCACAGACGGCCAGGAAGTTGGGGCGCAGGCGGCCGATAGTGTACTTGGCCAGGTCCATCAGAGACTGGCTCACGGCCTCCCTGAACAGGAAGGTCCCCAGCACCTTGTACACGGCAGCCACGTAGTTGTTGAAGTCGGAGCGGGAATAGAGCTGGTCTGTGTGCACCAGGTAGGCTTCTCCCACTGAGGCCTGTGCGTGGGGCAGCCACAGCGAACAGCGGGGGTCCCGGTCAGCCCGTGGGCCCTCACTGGGCCTCGGTCCTCCCCACAGACCTCCTCAAGGCTGCTGCAGAGCTGGGGACTCTCAAAGGGCCCTAGGCGGGCTCGGTGGCTCACGCCTGCCATCCCAGCACTTTGGGAGGCTGAGGCGGGCAGATCACCTGAGGTCGGGCATTCAAGACCAGCCAGAACAACATGGTGAAACCCGTCTCTATTAAAAATACAGAACTAGCCAGGTGTGATGACGCACGGCTGGAGTCCCAGCTACTGGGGAGACTGAGGCAAGAGAATCACTTGGACCCAGGAGGCGGAGGTTACAGTGAGCTGAGACCCTGCCATTGCACTCCAGCCTGGGCAACAAGAGCGAAACTCCATCTCAAAAAACAAAAGGGGGTTCCTATTAGCCACAAGTACCACTCGGGGCAAGGCTGTGTCCCCCAGCCTCCCACAGGCCTCCAGGCCACCCCCCATCAGGAACCCAGGGTAAGGCTGTACCCCATCCCGCCCCCCTCCCTGTCCCTCTGAACCCCTCCTGCCTTACAAGGATGACGGTGGCTGTGTTGGTGACCCCGGCCATGAGCCCGTGGGTGATGGTGTCTGGACGGTAGGGGTACCGGATGGAGTCATCCCCACAGTAAAATCCTCACTTATGCGGGGCGTTCGCCAGCCATAGGACAGCGAAGGGCAGGGAGGCTGGAGGGGGAGAAGGGCCATGGAGCTGCAACGTTCTCCAACCAGCTGGGCCGTGAAGGCCTCACACCTTCCTTGCCTCGAGGCCTCCCACCGACAGCAAGGAAGAGCTTTTCTCACAGCACGTGGGAGGCCCAAGTGTCACCCCTTTCCCATCGCCCTCAGATGAGCACGAACTCCCCAGGCCCTCTCCCCCTCACACCGTCCCCTCTGCTCCTTGAACAAACCTGGCAAACGCTCACCTCAGGGCCTTTGCACAGGCACTTCTCTCTGCCCAAAATATCTTATTTTTATTTTTAAAAGTAGAGACAGGGGTCTCATGCTGACCACGCCGTTCATAAACTCCCGGGCTGGGGCGACTCCCCAGCCTCAGTCTCCCAAAGTGCCGAGATTACACGTGTGAGACAACGTGCCGGGCAGCAAAGTGACTCTCACTTCCGCTCAGTTTCGTCTCCCATCCCGGCTGTCCACGCTGGCGTCCCTCTCACAAAAGGAAAGGTCTGTTTAGCCGGGCATGGCGGCGCCTGCCTGTAATCCAGCTATTCGGGAGCCTGAGGCAGGAGAGTTGCTTGAAACCGGAAAATGGAAGTTGCAATGAGCAGGGATCGCACCAATGCACTCCAGCCTGGCGACGGAGCGAGACTCTGTTTCAGTTTATAAAAAGAAAATAAATAAATAAATAAAAATAAAAGGGAAGATCCGCTCTTTTTCCCTCTTGTCCCATGTGGAATTATGCAGTCACCTGTGGGACACTGGACTTAATCTCCCCCCCTCCACCCGCCAGCACCAGGAGGGGCCTATCGTGTTCAGGACAGAGACCCTGGAGGCTGCTCAGAGCCTGGCCAGGGCAGACGTTTAATAAACATCTGTTAAGACAGGCAGGACTTATTTCAACCTTAGAGCTGGCCAGAGAAGTCAGGAAAGGGCGAAAGCAGGGGCACAGCGGAGGTGTCTTCATGCTCGCCCCTGCCCGTCACTGACTCTCATGCCAGGGCACATGCCAGCCACATGGGGACTCAGGGATCCAAGGCACATTCTCCTGAATGCCACACTTATGGAAGGTGTCACATGGCACTGGGGCTCCCGGGGCCCTGCTGAGCTGAGGGTGGCCAGGGAAGACGGAGTCAGCTACGGAGGGCAGGGGCGGGGGCGGCTCCCTGTTCCACGCGGCAGGTGCACAGCAAAAGCTCAGGGTGTCTACCCCAGAGAGAAAAGAAGGCAGGGCGCCCTTTGGCCCAGCAGGGCAAGGACAGAAAAGTGTGGCTCTTTCGAATTCTGAGAGTCTGAGGAGGGACAGGGAGCCTCACACTCCTCCCTGCATGCCAGCTGCAAGGATCCTAGGACACGGCACACTTTTGATGCTGGCCGAGTCTGGGGAAATAATGCAGTGAAGACAGCAGAGGTCTGCCTCACAGGGCAGAGGGAATGCAGAACAGAACGGGGGGCCCGGAGCCGGAACGGTGCCTGGAGAGGCGAGTGCTGGGGCGGGGACGGGGGGGAGGCGGTTGGGGGGGAGGCACTGCACTGTAAGAGCCCGGCTGGCTTCTGCTGGGGCGCAGGGGCGGCTGGCGCCGCTGTAAGTGAGGGCAGAGACCAGGGAGGAGGTTCCTGCCATTGCCGGCGGTGGAAGGTCGGGGTCGCAGGCCGCTGACACCGGACTCCAGCCCCTCCCCGCGGCTCTCAGCAGGCGGAGCCTCACACCCGTTGGCCTCCGTCTCCGACCTCCGTGCCCCAGTAACTCCAGCTAGAGACTCCGACACCCCATGGCAACCGGCCCCGGGCTTCTCTCTGCCTGGGAAGCTCGCCCTGGGGTCCCCGGAACAGGCACCTTCTCTTAATTTGACCCCCGGGAGCCTTCCCGCCCTCGCTCTGCCCCCACAGCCCCATCTGGAACCTGTGGACTGCACTGCGACTGGCCGGAGCTTCCAGATGGAGGTGCCCTCGGCGGGGCCGCCACTCCTGGCACGCAGCAGCCACACCCAACCCCACCCCAGCAGCACCTCCCTCCAGCAGGCGACTCCGTGAGGCTGACCCTCCCTCACAGGCTGTTGTAAGGAACCGTTTGGGTTATCTGCATGCTGCTGAGCGCCTGGCAGCCAGAAAGTGCCGCACACATGTTTAAGTAACTGACAGCAGAGCTGCTCAGGGCATGGCGCCCAGGGCTGGCAGGCACCCCACGGGGACCTCGTGCTGTCCCCTGGCTCCCCCCTAACGAGGGTCTACTTCAGAGGTCAGAGGGCTTAGCCAGAGAACCAGGAAACTGCGCTGGGGAGGAGCCCACCTCCGCACCCCGCGGCGACACGACTGCGGGGGGCCATTTTCCCTTCAGCCACAGAGCAAACACTCAGCCTTTGTTCCCGGGACCTGGGGGGGCCTCGGGACGCCTCTTCCCCCATCCGGCCCGAAAACCCACAGGACAGGTTTGGGTCTCCCGAGGCCTCGAAACCTGGGACCCAGCTTTTCTCTCCAAGTGTCTCCCCCGCCCGAGCCGCAGGGGCTCGAATCCCACCGATGCGATGGGCCTATGCCTATCTGATTATTATTATTATTTTTGAGATGGAATTTCCTTCTCATTGTCCATGCTGGAGTGCAATCTCGGCTCACTGCAACCTCTGCTTCCCAGGCTGAAGCAATTCTCCTGCCTCAGCCTCCCAAGAAGCTGGGATTACAGGCACATGCCACCATGCTTGGCTAAGTTTTAGTAGAGGTGGGGTTTCTGCATGTTGGTCAGGCTGGTCTTGAACTCCTGACCTCAGGTGATCCATTCAACTCGGCCTCCCAAAGTACTGAGATTACAGGGATGAGCCACCACACAGGGTTTTGTGTTTTTGTTTTTTCGTTTGTTTGTTTTTGAGATGGAGTCTTTCTCTGTCTCCCAGTCTGGAGTGCAGTGGGATGATCTCGGCTCACTACAACCTCCACCTCCCGGGTTCAAGCAACTCTCCTGCCTCAGCTTCCCGAGTAGATGAGATTGTAGGCATGTGCCACCACGCCGGGCTAATTTTTTGTAGTTTTAGTGGAGTCAGGGTTTCACCATGTTGCCCAGGCTGGTCTTGAACTCCTGACGTCAGGTGATCCACCCGTCTCGGCCTCCCAAAGTGCTGGGATTACAGGCATGAACCACCTCACCTGGCCACTATGCCTAACTCATTGTATTTCTAAAAGGAGAGGGAAAAGAAATAATTGTATTTCCATCCTCACAGTAACTCCATGAAGGAGATAATATCATTTACCTTTTACAAACGTGAAACAAAAGCTCCAGCTTTTTTTTCTGAGACAGTGTCTCACTTTGAAGCCCAAGCTTGAGTGCAGTCTTGACCTCTGGGACTCAAGCGATCCTCCCACTTTAGCCTCCCGAGTAGCTGGGACTACAGGGGGACACTGCCACACCTGGAAAATTTTTTGAAATTTTTTGTAGAGATG
>NW_022441293.1:0-5735 GCF_009761245.1 Sapajus apella
TCTAGTGTGATGGGTGCGGCCAGCAGCGAGTCCTGGCACGTGTCGTGCACACCAGTGTGTTGGTCCCGCCCAGCGTTAGCTCCGAGGTTTACTCACCCCGCGCGCTTGCTGTGGCCCAGGTTCCCACGTACTTGATGACCACGCAGTGGTCGGGCTCCTCGCCGGGCGTATAGAGCACTGTATTGCTCCGCACCATGTCGTCCTCCACGTTGCTCTTGGACACCTCCTTAGAGCGGAACTGCAAGGCGCCGACAGGTTCTGCCCGTCGTTGTTGCCCAGGTGGTTGTAACTCACGATGGACGTGGTCTTGAGGCCACAGCTGATGAGGAAGTCCACGAGCACGGACTTGACTTTGGTCTGGCCAGACTTGAAGTCACCTCCGCCCACGAAAACCCGGCGCTGACACGCGACCTCAAGCGCTCCAGGCACCAGGGTGTTCTGCGGGGACCCACTGAGGAAGGCACAGCCCTCCCGGATGCCGGCGACGGCGAAGAGCGTGGAAGGAGACACCTGCAGGCCTAGCACAGTGGTGCTTGCAGCGGGTTCTCGGCAGTGTAGGTGAGGCCCGGAACCACCTCACAGAAGCGCTCTGTGTTGCCCGTCCACAGCCGGTGCCTTTGTCCAGCCCCGCGCTAGACCGGAAGTCTGGGATGTCCTTACGGATCTGCTCGAGCTGCTACGGGCGCCAGCTCGGGCCGAGGTTATCCAGGCCCCTGGTCTGGTTGGCCGCGATGAACTCGGGGATGTAGACGGAAGGCCGAGACTGCAGGGCTTCCATGTGCGGCCACAGTTGCTCCTGCAGGTTCCAGCCCAGCACCTTCTCACACCGCATCTCCTTGGCGAGGTTCAGCGACCGGATGTCCCAGCCGTCATGGCCACGAATAATCTAGCATTTTTGCTAATCCTGCTGAAAGTAAACTATAAGGGCTTGAGTCAGTTCAACTGGGTGACTTTATACAATCTGCGGACAAGCTACCGAAGCTTCCTGGTCTTCCGTTTACTCATCTTTCAGATGGGAAGAGTAATACGTATTACATACAGTTGTTCTGATGAAATGTGTTAATACATTTTAAATGTTTACAATAATATCTTACATATGCAAACATGTAATAAGTATTATTACCCCATATATATATTTTTAATCATATATTTCATGTTATACCTGAGTCCTTTTTTTTTTTTTTTTTTTTTTGAGATGGAGTCTCGCCCCCTCACCCAGGCTGGAGTACAATGGCACAATCTCGGCTCACTGCAAGCTCCACCTCCTGGGTTCGAGCGATCCTCCTGCCTCAGCCTCCTGAGTAGCTGGGATCACAAGCACACCATCACACCCAGCTAATTTTTTGTATTATATTTGAGATGGGGTTTCACCATGCTGGCCAGGCTGGTTGCGAATCCCTGATCTTAAGTTATCTACTGACCTCGGCTTCCCAAAGTGCTGGGATTTACAGGCGTGTCCGGCCTGTTTGTACCTTTCAAATACGATTATACCAGTAAGTAACTGAGTGGAAAGGAAGAGTGGGAAGTGGAGTGCGGAGGAAGCAGGAGGTGAGGCGACAGATCAAGCATAGCTGGTGTCAGGGGATAGCCGCGGTTCGTGCTGTGAGGGCGGCCCAGGGTGCGTGTGTCCGAAGAATGGCCCGTGGGCCTGGTAGAGGCCCTGGGAGGGAGTGCCAAGCGAGGCAGCCAACTACCTCCGATAGATACCTCCCAGGCTCACAGCCTTTGCCTCCCTCACCCCTGCCGCCTGCGGCTCAGCTCCACCGTCGCCCCCACCAAGAGGCTCTTCGGTCTCTCAGCAGCCATGCTGCCCCCAGGCTGTCAGTTCCCTAAGGGCCGCGGATGGAGGAACACAAGAGGGGCTCACACCCTAGTGAGGGAAAGAGTAAGCAAATTAGGGCTGGGCGCGGTGGCTCACGCATGTAATCGCAACACTTGGAGAGGCTGAGGCGGGTGGATCACCTGAAGTCAGGAGTTCCAGAACAGGCTAACCAACATGGTGAAACCCCGTCTCTACTAAAAATGTAAAATTAGCCGGGGGTGGTGGCGGGCTCCTAGGATCCCAGCTGCTCGGGAGGCTGAGGTAGGAGAATCGCTTGAACCCGGAAGGCGGAGATTGTGGTGAGCCGAGATCGCGCCATTGCCCTCCAGCCTGAGCAACAGGAGAGAAACATCCTCTCAATGAAAAGAATAAATAAGCAAGCCAGGCGTGGTGGCTCAAGCCTGTAATCCCAGCACTTTGGGAGGCCGAGGCGGGTGGATCACGAGGTCAAGAGATCGAGACCATCCTGGTCAACATGGTGAAACCCCGTCTCTACTAAAAATACAAAAAATTAGCTGGGCATGGTGGCGCGTGCCTGTAATCCCAGCTACTCAGGAGGCTGAGGCAGGAGAATTGCCTGAACCCGGGAGGCGGAGGTTGCGGTGAGCCGCGATCGCGCCATTGCACTCCAGCCTGGGTAACAAGAGCGAGACTCCGTCTCAAAAAAAAAAAAAAAAAAACAATAAATAAGCAAATTAAGGAATGGGAGCAGCATGTCCAGGGCACAGGTATTGTTCTGAAATTTATTTTAGACCTCCTTTGAAAGTACGCGTGAATGTAATTGCTTCAGGCACTTTTTTTTTTGAGACCGAGTCTGGGTGTCACCCAGGCCGGAGTGCAATGGGGCGATCCTGCCTCCCCGCACACTCCCGCCTCTGCCTCCGGAGTAGCTGAGATTCCAGGCCCGCGCCACAGCGCCCGGCTAGTTTCAGGCACTCTTAAATGAAGCCACTCAGCGCCTCGCCAGCGGAGGGCGCCGGAGCTCGCCGCGGACCAGCCCCAGACCCACCCCCGCGCCTCGCCACTCCCCCTGCCCCGCCCTCCGCTTGCCTCACGCCGGGGGCCACGCCCCCGTCCATCCGCGCGTTCCTGTCCCGCCCCTCGCCACGCCTCGTGTCCCCGCCCTTGCCCCGCGCACTTTATACTCCGCCCCCTTGCGCGCCGCCCCCCCGTGCCCCGCCCCCGCCCCCGCTCCGCCGCACCACTGAGCTCCAACCCGGGGCCCGACTCTGGGCCCTCCGCGTCCCTCGCCACGCCTTCCCCCGCGGTTCGCTGCGTCCGGGTCCTGGTTCTACTTCCGCCTCGGAGGACTTGGGAGCCCGACGTTTCCGGGAGCGCCGCGTGGAGTTAGTGTTGGCCGCTTTTGGCATGGCGGCGTTTTCTGGTCCGGCTGCGCCAGTCTTGTCGCTTAACCCGCAAGAAGATGCCCAGTTTCAAAAGGAGGTGGCGCAGGTTCGCAAGCGCCTAACCCAGGTGAGCAGGCGGCCTAGCCCAGGCTGCGAGTAGGGGAGACGCACCGGTTTAGGGGGTTTCTGGGGTCGCGCAGTTCCCGGCCCGGCTCCTCTTGCCTTCGCGCTCGCCTTCGTTACCTCCAGGGTCTCCCAACCGGATTCGCCTGAATCAGGGACCGACCTCTTGAGCTTGCAGGCCACGGTTTCCCAGACGAAAGGGTTTACGCCGGTCAGTACGTTATGGAGGGGTTTGGCCGCTGAGGCCTTGGAGCCTTCATGTGGAGAGTAAGGGGGAGGCATTGGGGTGACGGAAGTGGAGGAAGGAGCCAGCTGGAGGGAATGGGCTCCCATACCGCAGGTTATCTCCGGGTTAGAGCTGTCACTGCCGCTGTTGCCTCCGAAAATGGGGGCCCCAGACTTATCACTTTCGGGAGGTTTGTATGCCGGGTTGGAGATCTGAGAGTTATCAAAATACTTTATTTGCCAAGTTGCACTTGCTGACTAGGGCCCCTGACATCCCTTATACTTTCTGTGTGTGTGTGTTTTTTTTTTTTTTTTTTTTTGAGACGGAGTTTCACTCATGTTACCCAGGCTGGAGTGCAATGGCGCGATCGCGGCTCACCGCAACCTCCGCCTCCCGGGTTCAGGCAATTCTCCTGCCTCAGCCTCCTGAGTAGCTGGGATTACAGGCACGCACCACCATGCCCAGCTAATTTTTTGTATTTTTAGTAGAGACGGGGTTTCACCATGTTGACCAGGATGGTCTCGATCTCTTGACCTCGTGATCCACCCGCCTCGGCCTCCCAAAGTGCTGGGATTACAGGCTTGAGCCACCGCGCCCGGCCTCTTTCTGTGGTTTTTAGCATAAAATACACCGGGAAACTTAGGCGTTCTTGTTACAGAGGTAAGGGTGTGACGACTGAGGCGCTGAAAGGCTCATCTGTACTGTGAGAGTTAACAGTCGTCTGGAAAAGTTTTCGATGAAGTGCGAGTAAACAGTGTGCATCCAAAGTGAAGGGTACAGTTATGTAGCGTTCTCCGGGCAGAAGATCTAAACTGGCTTGTTCAGAGATGTCCTTGCTTATCCGCTGATTGACATAGTTGTTGAGCACTGACATTTTACTGAGTGGTGGGGTGCCAGGGTGGAAAGACAGTCGACTACTGCTCAGCCACGGCCCTTGTGGGTAGAGACATTAAACAGCCAGTTCTTTAATTACGGCTGTGGTAAGTGGAAATGCAGAGTAGGTTTTTGGGCCGAGGGCTAGGACTAGGAGTTTTGCAAGCTTTGTTGCAATGTGATTTTCTTGTTTTAAAAATCTTTAGCCGGGCGCTGTGGCTCACAGCTGTAAATCCCAGCACTTCGGGAGGCCGAGGAGGGTGGATCACCTGAGGTCAGGAGTTCGAGACCAGCCTGGCCAACATGGTGAAACTCCGTCTCTACTAAAAATACAAAAAAATAGCGGGGCGTGATGGCAGGCGCCTTTAATCCCAGCTACTCGGGAGGCTGAGGCAGGAGAATTGCTTGAACCTGAGAGCGGAGGTTGCAGTGAGCCGAGTTCGGGGCACTACACTCCAGCCTGGGCAACAAGAGGGAAACTCCGTCTCAAAAAAAAAGAAAAGAAAATAATACTTAATTTACCTGGTCTTTATGTTTTCAGCGAAAAAAAGCGAGAACAACTTACTCCTGGAGTCGTCTATGTGTGCCACCTGCCTAACCTACTTGACGAAACCCAGATCTTTTCCTATTTCTCCCAGTTTGGCACTGTGACATGGTTCAGACTGTCCAGAAGTAAAAGGGTAAGATTTCTGTAGTTGCGTTTGATGTTTTGTTTTTCAAGTGTGTATTATCTTTGACATTAAAGAGCACGTTCAGTTACGTATTATTGCTTATCAGATTTCATTCCAAAAAGGAGAGTGGCTGAGGTTTAGAATCTGAAACAGCCACAGGAGCAAAATCAGTATTACTGTAAAAGTTTGTTTTTTACATTGTTCCAAATCCTTACATTAAGTGGACAGTGCTGGTAAATGAACTTAAGTATGAGGACCAGATTTATCCATCTTCTTGTATTAGCCTTTGGTACAAGCATCCCTATAATAGCAAAGGTTTATATAGTGAATAAAGATAAGGACTGTGGACTTGGACGGCCAAGCTTTAGGGCCAGGCTCTAGCCCTTACTAGTTAGAGTGATACGACCATACCATGCTCAGTGTTGTGATCTGTTAAATGTGAGTAAAACTTCGCGGAAGTATTTAGTCAAAGATTAAATGAAATAATGACTATAAAATCCTTAGAATTATTGCTTGGCACACAGCAAACACTATATAAGTATAATTACTATTGTGTCGTACCTGCCTTCTAATGAGAAAAAGTTGTGTGCAGCTTGCAGCTTGTTTCAAGAGTAGAGGAGTGACCCACTTTATTCCACTTTCTTCTTTTTTTTTTTTTTTTTTTTTTTTTTTTT
>NW_022441294.1:0-5734 GCF_009761245.1 Sapajus apella
GAATTTCCTAATCTGTGGGAAATAAAAATGCGGCGTCCACTCACTCTCTGCGCTTTCATGTGGAGCTGCAATCCAGAGCTGTTCCTAAATGGCCATCTTGGATCCTCCTCCTCTCCTGTGTTTTAAACGCAGTCTTATTGCCAATACTTACATGCCTGTATATGGCTGGAAATATCTGTTTCTAGATTCTCCAAAGAAAGGCTTACTGAACTGCTGCACACACACATCAATTTAACTCTGTAAGTTGACTGTACAGCTTGACAATCATTTTGCTAAATAGCTCCGTTTAGTTTTACAGGAAGATATTTACCATTACAACTTGTACTGCAATTCACTCTGGAATATCCATACCCACCTTTTAGAAGAAACGTGTTTCTACTCACTGAATGTAAACATAGATGCAAATTCCTAAGGTGAATGAACACAAAGCAGAGCAAATTGAAATACACGTTTCTCCTGTGTTATAAACGCAGTCTCACTGCTAGTTCTTATATGCCTGTATATGGCTGGGAATATCTGTTTCTAGATTCTCCAAAGAAAGGGTTACTGAACTGCTGCACACACACATCAGTTTAACTTGGTAAGTTGATTGTACAGCTTGACAACCATTCTGCTAGATAGCTCCATTTTTCTTTTAGAGCAAGATATTTCTCTTTACAGCCTATACTATCATTCAGTCTGGAATATTCAAACGCAGCTTTTAGAAGAAACATGTTTCTAACTCGCTGAATCTAAACATACTTGCAACTTCCTAAGGTGAACGAACACAAAGTAGAGCAGTATGAAATAGACGCTTCTCCTCTGTATTAAACACACTCATACTGCTAATTCTTACATGCATGTACATGGCTGGAAATATCTGTTTCTAGATTCTCCAAAGAAAGGATTTCTAAACTGCTGCAAACACATATCAGTTTAGGTATGAAGTTGATTGTACAGCTTGACAAACGTTCTGCTAGATAGCTCCGTTTTTTTGGAGAGCAAGATATATCTCATTACAGCCTATACTCCAAATCACGCTGGAATATCGAAACGCAGCTTTGAGAAGAAATGTGTTTCTAACTCTCTGAATCTAAACATAGATGAAAGTTCCTAAGGTGAACGAACAAAAAGCAGAGCAGTTTCAAATAGACGTTTCTCCTGTGTTTTAAACGCAGTCTTACTGCTAATTCTTATATGCCTGAATATAGCTGGAAATATCTGTTTCTAGATTCTCCAAAGAAAGGATTTCTGAACTGCTGCACAAACACATCAGTTTCACTCTGTAAGTTCATTGTACAGCTTGACAACCATTCTGCTGGATAGCTCCTTTTTTTGTTTTAGAGCAAGATATTTCTCATTACAGCCTATACTACCATTCACTCTGGAATATACAAACGCTGCTTTTAGAAGAAACGTGTTTCTAACTCGCAGAATCAAAACATAGATGCAACTACCTAAAGTGAACGAACACAAAGCAGAGCAGTTTGATATAGGCGTTTGTCCCGTGTTTTAAACGCAGTCTCACTGCTAATTCTTATATGCTTGCATATGGCTGGAAATATCTGTTTCTAGGTTCTACAAAGAAAGGATTTCTCAACTGCTGCACACACACATCAGTTTAACTCTGTAAGTTGATTTTACTGCTTGTCAACCATTCTGCTAGATAGATCCGTTTTTGTTTTAGAGCAAGATAGTTCGCATTACAGCCTATACTCCCATTCACTCCAGAATATCAAAACGCGGCTTTTAGAAAAAACGTGTTTCTAACTCGCTGAATGTAAACATAGATGAAAGTTCCTAAGGTGAACGAATAAAAAGCAGAGCAGTTTGAAATAGACGTTTCTCGTGTGTTTTAAAGGCAGTCTTACTGCTAATTCTTATATGCCTGTATATGGGTGGAAATATCTGTTTCTAGATTCTCCAAAGGAAGGATTTCTGAACTGCTGCACACACACATCAGTTTAACTGTGTAAGTTGATTGTACAGCTTGACAACCATTCTGCTAGAAAGTTGCATTTCTGTTATAGGGAGAGATATTTCTCATTACAACCTATACTCCCATTCACTCTGGAATGTCCAAACGCAGCTTTTAGAAGAAACGTGTTTCTGACTCGCTGAATCTAAATATAGATGCAACTTCCTAAAGTGAAAGAAAACAAAGCTGAATCTTAACACAGAGTGAAATTCCTAATGTGAACGAATAAAAAGCACAGCAGTTTGAAATGTATGTCTCCCCTGTGTTTTAAATGCAGTCTTACTGCTAATCCTTATATGCCTGTACATGGCTGGAAATATCTGTTTCTAGATTCTCCCAATAAAGGATTTCAGAACTGCTGCAAACACAAAGAAGTTTATCTCTGTCAACTGATTGTACACCTTGACAACCATTCTGTTGATTGCTCCGCCTTGGTTTTAGAGCAAGATATTTCTCATTACAGCCTCTACTCCCATTCACTCTGGAATATCCAAATGCAGCTTTTAGAGGAAACGTGTTTCTAACTCGCTGATTCTAAAGATAGATGCAACTTCCTAAGGTGAACGAACACAAAGAAGAGCAGTTTGAAATAGGCGTTTCTCCTGTGTTTTAAACGCAGTCTTACTGCTAACTGTTATATGCCAGTATATGGCAGGAAATATCAGTTTCTAGATTCTCCAAAGAAAGAATTTCTGAACTGCTGCACTCACACGTCAATTTAGCTCTGTAAGTTGATTATACAGCTAGACAACCATTCTGTTAGGTAGCTCTGTTTTTGTTTTCAGCAAGATATTTCTCATTACAGCCCATACTCATATTCACACTGGAATATACAAACGCAGCTTATAGAAAACACGTGTTTCTAACTCGCTGAATCTAAACATAGATGCAACTTCCTAAAGTGAACGAACACAAAGCAGAGCAATTTGAAATAGACGTTTGCCCCATGATTTAGACGCAGCCTCACTACTAATTCTTATATGCCTGTATATGACTGGAAATACATGTTTCTAGATTGTCCAAAGAAAGGATATCTCAACTGCTGCACACACACATCAGTTTAACTCTGTAAGTTGATTGTACACTTAACAACAATTCTGCTAGATAGCTCCGTTTTTGTTTTAGAGCAAGACATTTCGCATTACAGCCTATACTCCCATTCATGCCAGAATATCCAAAGGGCTTTTAGAAGAAACGTGTTTCTAACTCGCTGCATCTAAACATAGATGCAACTTCCTAAGGAGAGAGAACTCAAAGCAGAGAAGTTTGAAATAGACGTTTATCCTTTGTTTTAAACGCCGTCTCACTGCTAATTCTTAGATGCCTGTATATGGCTGGAAATATCGTTTCTACATTCTCCAAAGAAAAGATTTCTGGACTGCTGCCCACACACATCAGTTTACCTCTGTAAATTGATTGTACAGCTTGACTACCATTCTGCTAGAAAGCTGCGTTTTGGTTTTAGGGAGAGATATTTCTCATTACAACCTATACTCCCATTCACTCTGGAATATCCAAATGCAGCTTTTAGAAGAAACGTGTTTCTGACTCGCTGAATCTAAATATAGTTGCAACTTCCTAAAGTGAACGAAAACAAAGCAGAGCAGTTTGAAATACACGATTCTCCTGTATTATAAACGCAGTCTTACTACTAAATCTTATATGCCTGTATATTGCTTGAAATATCTGTTTCTAGATTCCCCAAAGAAAGGATTTCTGAACTGCTGCACACATTCGTCAGATTAACTCTGTAAGTTGATTGTACAGCTTGAGAATCATTCTGCTAGATAGTTCTGATTTTGTTTTAGAGAAAGGTATTTCTCAATGCATCTTATACTCGCATTCACCATGGAATATCTGAACGAAGCTTTTTGAAGGAACGTGTTTCTAAATCGCTGAATCTAAACATAGATGCAACTTCCTAAGGTGAAAGAACAAAAAGCAGAGCAGTTTGAAATACTCTTTTCTCCTGTGTTTTAAACGTAGTATTACTGCTAATTCTTATATGCCTGTATATGGCTGTAAATACTTGTTTCTAGATTCTCCAAAGATAGGATTTCTGAACTGCTGCACAAACACATGAGTTTCACTCTGTAAGGTGACTGTAGAGCTTGACAACCATTCCGCTAGATACATCCGTTTTTGTTTCAGAGCAATATATTTCTCATTACAGTCTATACTCCTATTCACTCTGGAATATCCGAACGCAGCTTTTAGAAGAAACGTGTTTCTAACTCGCTGAATCTTTAAATAGATGCAACTTCCTAAGGTGAACGAACACAAAGCAGAGCAGTTTCAAATAGACGTTTCTCCTGTGTTTTAATCGCAGTCTTACTTCTAATTCTTATATGTCTCCATATGGCTGGAAATATCTGTTTCTGGGATCTCCAAAGAAAGGATTTCTGAACTGCTGTACCCACACATCAGTTTAACTCCGTAAGTTGATTGTACAGCTTGACAACCATTCTGCTAGATAACTCCGTTTTGTTTTAGAGCAAGCTATTTCACATTACAGCCTATACTCCCATTCACTGTGGAATATAAAAACGCAGCTTTTAGAAGAAACGTGTTTTTAACTCGCTGAATCTAAACATAGATGCAACTTCCTAAGGTGAACGAACACAAAGCAGAGCTGTCTGACATAGACGTTTCTCCTGTGTTTTAAATGCAGTCTTACTGCTATTTCTTATATGCCTGTATTAGGCTGGAAATATCTGTTTCTAGATACTCCAAAGAAAGGATTTCAGAACTGCTGCACAAACACATCAGTTTCACTCTGTAAGGTGACTGTACAGCTTGACAACCATTCCGCTAGATAGCTCCGTTTTTGTTTCAGAGCAAGATATTTCTGATTACAGTCTATACTCCCATTCACTCTGGAATATCGAAACGCAGCTTTTAGAAGAAACGTGTTTCTAACACGCTGAATCTTTAAATAGATTCAACTTCCTAAGGTGAACGAACACAAAGCAGAGCAGTTTGAAATATACGTTTCTCCTTTGTTTTAAATGCAGTCTTCCTGCTGATTCTTATATGCCTATGTATGGCTGGAAGTATCTGTTTCTATATTCTCCAAAGAAAGGACTTCAGAACTGCTGCACGCACAAAACAGTTTACTTCTGTAGATTGTCTGTACAGTTTGGCAACCATTATGCCAGATAGCTCCGTTTTTCTTTGGAGCAATATTTTCCAAATTACAGCCTATACTCTCATTCTCTTTGGTATTTCCAAATGCAGATTTTAGAAGAAACGTGTTTCTAACTCGCTTAACCTAAATATAGATGAAACGTCCTAAGATGAAAGAGGAGAATGCAGAGAAGTTTGAAATATAGGTTTCTTCTATGTTTTAAACCCAGTCTTACTGAAAATTTTTACAAGACTATATATGGCTGGAAATATCTGTTTCTGGATTCTCAAAAGAAAGGATTTCTGAACTGCTGCACACACACATTAGTTTAACTCTGTAGGTTGATTGTACAGATTGAGAACAATTCTGCTAGAGAGCTCCGGTTTTGTTTTAGAGCAATACATTTTTCATTATAGCCTATAGTCCAATTCACTCGGGAATATCCAAACGCAGCTTATAGAATAAACGTGTTTCTACCTCTCTGAAACTAAACATTGATGCAACTTCCTAAGGTGAACGACCACAGGGCAGAGTAGTTTGAAATAGACGTTTCTCCTGTGTTTTAAACGCAGTCTCACTGCTAATTCTTATATGCGTGTATATGGCTGGAAATATCTGTTTCTAGTTTCTCCAAAGATAGGATTGCTGAA
>NW_022441295.1:0-5733 GCF_009761245.1 Sapajus apella
GAATTTCCTAATCTGTGGGAAATAAAAATGCGGCGTCCACTCACTCTCTGCGCTTTCACGTGGAGCTGCAATCCAGAGCTGTTCCTAAATGGCCATCTTGGATCCTCCTCCTCTCCTGTGTTTTAAACGCAGTCTTATTGCCAATACTTACATGCCTGTATATGGCTGGAAATATCTGTTTCTAGATTCTCCAAAGAAAGGGTTACTGAACTGCTGCACACACACATCAATTTAACTCTGTAAGTTGACTGTACAGCTTGACAATCATTTTGCTAGATAGCTCCGTTTAGTTTTACAGGAAGATATTTACCATTACAACTTGTACTACAATTCACTCTGGAATATCCAAACCCACCTTTTAGAAGAAACGTGTTTCTACTCGCTGAAAGTAAACATAGATGCTAATTCCTAAGGTGAATGAACACAAAGCAGAGCAAATTGAAATACACGTTTCTCCTGTGTTATAAACGCAGTCTCACTGCTAGTTCTTATATGCCTGTATATGGCTGGGAATATCTGTTTCTAGATTCTCCAAAGAAAGGGTTACTGAACTGCTGCACACACACATCAGTTTAACTTGGTAAGTTGATTGCACAGCTTGACAACCATTCTGCTAGATAGCTCCATTTTTCTTTTAGAGCAAGATATTTCTCTTTACAGCCTATACTATCATTCACTCTGGAATATTCAAACGCAGCTTTTAGAAGAAACATGTTTCTAACTCGCTGAATCTAAACATACTTGCAACTTCCTAAGGTGAACGAACACAAAGTAGAGCAGTATGAAATAGACGTTTCTCCTCTGTATTAAACACAGTCATACTGCTAATTCTTACATGCATGTACATGGCTGGAAATATCTGTTTCTAGATTCTCCAAAGAAAGGATTTCTAAACTGCTGCAAACACATATCAGTTTAGGTATGAAGTTGATTGTACAGCTTGACAAACGTTCTGTTAGATAGCTCCGTTTTTTTGGAGAGCAAGATATTTCTCATTACAGCCTATACTCCAAATCACTCTGGAATATCGAAACGCAGCTTTGAGAAGAAACGTGTTTCTAACTCTCTGAATATAAACATAGATGAAAGTTCCTAAGGTGAACGAACAAAAAGCAGAGCCGTTTCAAATAGACGTTTCTCCTGTGTTTTAAACGCAGTCTTACTGCTAATTCTTATATGCCTGAATATAGCTGGAAATATCTGTTTCTAGATTCTCCAAAGAAAGGATTTCTGAACTGCTGCACAAACACATCAGTTTCACTCTGTAAGTTCATTGTACAGCTTGACAACCATTCTGCTGGATAGCTCCTTTTTTTGTTTTAGAGCAAGATATTTCTCATTACAGCCTATACTACCATTCACTCTGGAATATCCAAACGCTGCTTTTAGAAGAAACGTGTTTCTAACTCGCAGAATCAAAACATAGATGCAAGTACCTAAAGTGAACGAACACAAAGCAGAACAGTTTGATATAGGCGTTTGTCCCGTGTTTTAAACGCAGTCTCACTGCTAATTCTTATATGCTTGCATATGGCTGGAAATATCTGTTTCTAGGTTCTACAAAGAAAGAATTTCTCAACTGCTGCACACACACATCAGTTTAACTCTGTAAGTTGATTTTACTGCTTGACAACCATTCTGCTAGATAGATCCGTTTTTGTTTTAGAGCAAGATAGTTCGCATTACAGCCTATACTCCCATTCACTTCAGAATATCAAAACGCGGCTTTTAGAAAAAACGTGTTTCTAACTCGCTGAATCTAAACATAGATGAAAGTTCCTAAGGTGAACGAACAAAAAGCAGAGCAGTTTGAAATAGACGTTTCTCATGTGTTTTAAAGGCAGTCTTACTGCTAATTCTTATATGCCTGTATATGGGTGGAAATATCTGTTTCTAGATTCTCCAAAGGAAGGACTTCTGAACTGCTGCACACACACATCAGTTTAACTGTGTAAGTTGATAGTACAGCTTGACTACCATTCTGCTAGAAAGCTGCATTTCTATTATAGGGAGAGATATTTCTCATTACAACCTATACTCCCATTCACTCTGGAATATCCAAACGCAGGTTTTAGAAGAAACGTGTTTCTGACTCGCTGAATCTAAATATAGATGCAACTTCCTAAAGTGAAAGAAAACAAAGCTGAATCTTAACACAGAGTGAACTTCCTAACGTGAACGAATAAAAAGCACAGCAGGTTGAAATGTATGTCTCCCCTGTGTTTTAAATGCAGTCTTACTGCTAATCCTTATATGCCTGTACATGGCTGGAAATATCTGTTTCTAGATTCTCCCAATAAAGGATTTCAGAACTGCTGCAAACACAAAGAAGTTTATCTCTGTCAACTGATTGTATACCTTGACAACCATTCTGTTGATTGCTACGCATTGGTTTTAGAGCAAGATATTTCTCATTACAGCTTCTACTCCCATTCACTCTGGAATACCCAAACGCAGTTTTTAGAGGAAACGTGTTTCTAACTCGCTGATTCTAAAGATAGATGCAACTTCCTAAGGTGAACGAACACAAAGAAGAGCAGTTTGAAATAGGAGTTTCTCCTGTGTTTTAAACGCAGTCTTACTGCTAACTGTTATATGCCAGTATATGGCAGGAAATATCAGTTTATAGATTCTCCAAAGAAAGAATTTCTGAACTGCTGCACTCACACATCAATTTAGCTCTGTAAGTTGATTGTACAGCTAGACAACCATTCTGTTAGATAGCTCCGTTTTTGTTTTCAGCAAGATATTTCTCATTACAGCCCATACTCATATTCACACTGGAATATACAAACGCAGCTTTTAGAAAACACGTGTTTCTAACTCGCTGAATCTAAACATAGATGCAACTTCCTAAAGTGAACGAACACAAAGCAGAGCAATTTGAAATAGACGTTTGCCCTGTGATTTAAACGCAGCCTCACTACTAATTCTTATATGCCTTATATGACTGGAAACACATGTTTCTAGATTGTCCAAAGAAAGGATATCTCAACTGCTGCACATACACATCAGTTTAACTCTGTAAGTTGATTGTACACTTAACAACAATTCTGCTAGATAGCTCCGTTTTTGTTTTAGAGCAAGACATTTCGCATTACAGCCTATACTCCCATTCACGCCAGAATATCCAAAGGGCTTTTAGAAGAAACGTGTTTCTAACTCGCTGCATCTAAACATAGATGCAACTTCCTAAGTAGAGCGAACTCAAAGCAGAGAAGTTTGAAATAGACGTTTCTCCTTTGTTTTAAACGCCATCTCACTGCTAATTCTTAGATGCCTGTATATGGCTGGAAATGTCGTTTCTACATTCTCCAAAGAAAAGATTTCTGGACTGCTGCCCACACACATCAGTTTACCTCTGTAAGTTGATTGTACAGCTTGACTACCATTCTGCTAGAAAGCTGCGTTTTGGTTTTAGGGAGAGATATTTCTCATTACAACCTATACTCCCATTCACTCTGGAATATCCAAATGCAGCTTTTAGAAGAAACGTGTTTCTGACTCGCTGAATCTAAATATAGTTGCAACTTCCTAAAGTGAACGAAAACAAAGCAGAGCAGTTTGAAATACACGATTCTCCTGTATTATAAACGCAGTCTTACTACTAAATCTTATATGCCTGTATATTGCTTGAAATATCTGTTTCTAGATTCCCCAAAGAAAGGATTTCTGAACTGCTGCACACATTCGTCAGATTAACTCTGTAAGTTGATTGTACAGCTTGAGAATCATTCTGCTAGATAGTTCTGATTTTGTTTTAGAGAAAGGTATTTCTCAATGCATCTTATACTCGCATTCACCATGGAATATCTGAACGAAGCTTTTTGAAGGAACGTGTTTCTAAATCGCTGAATCTAAACATAGATGCAACTTCCTAAGGTGAAAGAACAAAAAGCAGAGCAGTTTGAAATACTCTTTTCTCCTGTGTTTTAAACGTAGTATTACTGCTAATTCTTATATGCCTGTATATGGCTGTAAATACTTGTTTCTAGATTCTCCAAAGATAGGATTTCTGAACTGCTGCACAAACACATGAGTTTCACTCTGTAAGGTGACTGTAGAGCTTGACAACCATTCCGCTAGATACATCCGTTTTTGTTTCAGAGCAATATATTTCTCATTACAGTCTATACTCCTATTCACTCTGGAATATCCGAACGCAGCTTTTAGAAGAAACGTGTTTCTAACTCGCTGAATCTTTAAATAGATGCAACTTCCTAAGGTGAACGAACACAAAGCAGAGCAGTTTCAAATAGACGTTTCTCCTGTGTTTTAATCGCAGTCTTACTTCTAATTCTTATATGTCTCCATATGGCTGGAAATATCTGTTTCTGGGATCTCCAAAGAAAGGATTTCTGAACTGCTGTACCCACACATCAGTTTAACTCCGTAAGTTGATTGTACAGCTTGACAACCATTCTGCTAGATAACTCCGTTTTGTTTTAGAGCAAGCTATTTCACATTACAGCCTATACTCCCATTCACTGTGGAATATAAAAACGCAGCTTTTAGAAGAAACGTGTTTTTAACTCGCTGAATCTAAACATAGATGCAACTTCCTAAGGTGAACGAACACAAAGCAGAGCTGTCTGACATAGACGTTTCTCCTGTGTTTTAAATGCAGTCTTACTGCTATTTCTTATATGCCTGTATTAGGCTGGAAATATCTGTTTCTAGATACTCCAAAGAAAGGATTTCAGAACTGTTGCACAAACACATCAGTTTCACTCTGTAAGGTGACTGTACAGCTTGACAACCATTCCGCTAGATAGCTCCGTTTTTGTTTCAGAGCAAGATATTTCTGATTACAGTCTATACTCCCATTCACTCTGGAATATCCAAACGCAGCTTTTAGAAGAAACGTGTTTCTAACACGCTGAATCTTTAAATAGATTCAACTTCCTAAGGTGAACGAACACAAAGCAGAGCAGTTTGAAATATACGTTTCTCCTTTGTTTTAAATGCAGTCTTCCTGCTGATTCCTATATGCCTATGTATGGCTGGAAGTATCTGTTTCTATATTCTCCAAAGAAAGGACTTCAGAACTGCTGCACGCACAAAACAGTTTACTTCTGTAGATTGTCTGTACAGTTTGGCAACCATTATGCCAGATAGCTCCGTTTTTCTTTGGAGCAATATTTTCCAAATTACAGCCTATACTCTCATTCTCTTTGGTATTTCCAAATGCAGATTTTGGAAGAAACGTGTTTCTAACTCGCTTAACCTAAATATAGATGAAACGTCCTAAGATGAAAGAGGAGAATGCAGAGAAGTTTGAAATATAGGTTTCTTCTATGTTTTAAACCCAGTCTTACTGAAAATTTTTACAAGACTATATATGGCTGGAAATATCTGTTTCTGGATTCTCAAAAGAAAGGATTTCTGAACTGCTGCACACACACAGTAGTTTAACTCTGTAGGTTGATTGTACAGATTGAGAACAATTCTGCTAGAGAGCTCCGGTTTTGTTTTAGAGCAATACATTTTTCATTATAGCCTATAGTCCAATTCACTCGGGAATATCCAAACGCAGCTTATAGAATAAACATGTTTCTACCTCTCTGAAACTAAACAATGATGCAACTTCCTAAGGTGAACGACCACACGGCAGAGTAGTTTGAAATAGACGTTTCTCCTGTGTTTTAAACGCAGTCTTACTGCTAATTCTTATATGCCTGTATACGGCTGGAAATATCTGTTTCTAGTTTCTCCAAAGATAGGATTGCTGAA
>NW_022441296.1:0-5733 GCF_009761245.1 Sapajus apella
TGACCACTGGGGAGGTTACACAAACATTTTTAAGGGATAATTGTCTACGTTACAGGCAGCATTTCTCTGGGGGGTTATCTATGCTACAAGCAGCATTTCTCTATGATGAGGCATCTAGGAAACACGCAGTGTTTCTCTAAGGGGATTATCTTGATTTTCTATGCTACAGGCAGTGTTTCTCGGGGGGTGGGGTTTATCTATGCTACAGACAGTGTTTATCTAAGGGGATTATCTATGCTACAGACAGTGTTTCTCTAGGGGGATTATCTATCCTACAGGCAGTGTTTCTCTGAGGGGATTATCTATGCTACAGACAGTGTTTCTCTGCGGGATTTTCTATGCTACAGGCAATGTTCCTCTGGGGGATTATCCATGCTACAGGCAGTGTTTCTCTAAGGGGATTATCTATGCTACAGGCAGTGTTGCCCTGGGGGGATTATCTATGCTACAGGCAGTGTTTCTCTGGGGGGGATTACCTATTCTACAGGCAGTGTTTCTCTGGGGGGGATTATCTGTGCTACAGACAGTGTTTCTCTGGGGGGATTATCTGTGCTACAGGCAGTGTTTCTCTAAGAGGATTATCTATTCTACAGGGAGTGTTTCTCTAGGAGTATTATCTATACTACAGGCAGTGTTTCTCTGGGGGGATTATCTATGCTATAGGCAGTGTTTCTCTAAGGGGATTATCTATGCTACAGGCACTGTTTCTCTAAGGGGATCACTTATGCTACAGACAGTGTTACTCTGCGGGATTTTCTAAGCTGCAGGCAGTGTTTCTCTGGGGGATTATCCATGCTACAGGCAGTGTTTCTCTGGGGGATTATGTATGCTTCAGGCAGTGCTTCTCAGGAGGATTATCAATGCTACAGGCAGTGTTTCTCTAAGGGCGTATGTGTTACAGGGAGTGTTTCTTTTAGCAGGGTTGTCTATGCTACAGGCATTGCTTGAGGCCTTTTTGCAGAACACCTTGGTATTTAGGAGTCAAACATTGGCCATTATCATGGCTTTGCTTCAAGGTGGCCTTACTCTTGCCATGCAATAAGTTGTTTTCTTGTATTCCACCCTTGAAAGTGGCCTTTATAATCTCACATGCCCACCTCTCCCACCATGGTTCCTGGGCCTAGAAGAAGGGTGTGTGATGTTGTATGACTTTAGCAGCACTGTGTTGACTCCACCAAAGGCAGACGGCACAGGAATAGCAAAGACAAAAGCAGGACAGTGAACAGCCTGAGAGTATGACACCTAAACCAAGCAGTGGCTCCTGCTGCCAGCTATCCAAGGATCCAACCCAGTTATGCAGCCAGTCATTCCAAGTGGGGTTTCAGTCTGAAAGATGGATATTTCAGTTTTCAAATTAGTTATTAATTCAGTAACATTGCCCGATTCACCAGGAATATAAACAAGCAGTACTATATTTCTGATATTTGATTTGTTCTTGACCTTGAAAGGAAAATACCTACCACGGTAGACCAGAAGCACTGGGGAGTCACATGAAGCTGTACTCTCCAGTGCTAGAAGGTGTTTTCCTCCAAGCCATCAGCATGGTTGGGAGCTCATTATAGAAACAGATTTTCTTTGTAGGAAACAGCTGGTGATAATAGTGACAGAATATGACAAGTAAGGTCAAAAATAAAGAAATTTGGTGTGTACTTGCAAGGGAACGTCTTCTCCATCTATTAGAATTACAACGGGAGATTCATTTAGAGCAATTAGTAAAAGTCAGCTCTCTGCTTTCGTAAAGGGGCCATATGCCATATATGTCACCCAGGTTTGGAAGAGTTATCAAAGCAATCTGGTTGGGAATACAGCATATTAGAGAGCCCAACACCGTGCCACAGGGTATACACATTTCTCTTAGACATTTAAAGTGTTCAATGGGATCAATGGGGACCATTCTAACTGTCCAAGATTTTTGCCACTGACTGGCAGGAAATAGCCTATATAGCTTGGGAGTATTTGTCACTACTTAAGCCTGAGTAGAATGTCCCTTCTCCCGGAACTATGTCCATTGGCATCTTCATGCACAAAACATTATTTTTTGTTAGCCAGGTCTGGGAGCAAAGCGGTGGTCTCAGTTATCCTCCTGTGAATGGTGGTAGACCAGGGGAACAGTTGTCCTAATCAGTCACATGGTTCAGGGGTCCCTCCTTTGGCCGAATTTAAAGAAATAAAGACTGTGGATAATATGTTCATTTACTCACGTAAGCTAGGTTTGCCCAGTAAAGCTTGAATTTGTACTTTCTAAAGATTATTTTTCCTTTTGATTAACCCCACTGCTTGGAATTCTGTGGGACATGAAAGTGTCATGCTACGTCTTGCCCTCCTAAACTCCATCTCTCTCTATTCCCTTCCACTCAGTGTGGAAGCTGCTTTTCTCTCCTGGATTCCATCTGTATGGATTCTCTCACTCAGTGTGAGAGTTAGCTATTTCTTTTTCTCTCCTTCTCCTGCTTCTCTCTCTCTAAATAAATCACTTTCTACAAACACATATGAGTCCAGCATTTACTGCACACTGCGCTGTGGTTCCCTGTCTCATTCTTGAGAGGGCAGGAGACCAACAACCTCATTGTCCAACACATGACAGTTTCAACAAGCATTTATTCTAAATCTTACCCCCAACTTCCTTTCATTAATTAGCCTTCTGTTCGCAGCAGCAGGAAAGTCAGCTCAGTTCAGTCTCCATGTCTGACTTTCATCTGCTGTAGAAGGCCCGACCCCAGTCTCAGCTCTGCTCCACTCCAGCACTATAGTTGCAGCAGGGTTTTCCTGCTTATCCGCCTCTACCCTTTCACAGAAAATAACCCATTAATACAAACCTTTACATTATGCCTAGGGGCTATTACCACCTTATCTACAGCAATCTATGCTCTAACACAAAATGATATCAAAAACATTGTTGCATTTTCCACCTCAAGGCAGCTGGGCCTTATAATAGTCACAGTTGTCATTAATCAGCCACACCTAGCATCCCTTCACATCTGCACCCGTGCCTTTTTTAAAGCTATATGAATTTTATGTTCAGGATCCATCATCCATAATCTCAATTATGAACAAGGCATTCAAAAAATAGAAGGATTACTCACGGCTTTACCATTTGCCTTCTCTTCCCTTATTACTGGTAGCCTGGCACTTACAAGTGTGCCTTTCCTCATAGGCTTTTACTCCAAAGGTCTTCTTATGAAAAAGAGAAATACATCATATACCAGCACCTGAGCCCCTTCTCACACTCTTAATGCCACCCTCTTGACAGCTGTCTACAGTACCCGGAGTCTTTTCTTAGCTCTGATAAGACAACCTCACTTCTCAACGCTGATTATCATTAATAAAAATAACGTCTTTCTAATTGACTCAATAAGCACCTAACAATCCACAGTGTCTTCACTGGATTCCTTATCACCAAGGGTATTCTTCCAGCTTCACCTCCCCCAACAACTGTACCACTTCATCTAACGATTGCAAACCTTTCTGTGGCTCCTAGTCTTAGTTTGGAGAGCCGTGGTGGTTCTCAGCTACCCTTACGGTATGTGAGGCAGACACCCCAGCCAGTTCATAGTGGAGTCAAAAAAAAAAAAAAAAAAGAGAGATTTGATGAGGCTGTGTGAGGACACTGGGCATAGGAAGTATAAAGGACTGAAGCCATGTGTTCTGGGTTTGACATTTTTCCCAATCACCCAGGTGGGCACACACTCAACGGTCCTTTTGTTCAATCATGGCTGTCAAGTGCCTTTAAATAAGCTCCCATAGCTTAGGGAGGTCTAGCTCTTTGCTTAACAGGTTCAGTGAAAGGCTTTACGTTACTGATTATCTGTAAGAAATGAACCCTGATTTCATGGGGTTGAGAATATTACAGATTATATAATGTCTTCACATTTTAATCCACCTTTATTTTATGGGTATCCTCGAGGTTTTTTTTATCACTTTCTCTTTTTTTTGAAGACATGCCTTCATTTTTCAGTCTGCCTTTATTCTGCAGCTATGCTGCAAATTATTTTTATTATTTTCTCACTCTTTTTTTTTTTTTGAGACATGGGTATCTCACTTTACTATACAGTTCTGCATTCTTTGTCTCCTTATTCTTTCAAATGTAAATAGTATTTGTACTATCCACTCCATAAGTAATTTATACTGCCTTTGATTTAGTAATTTACTATGTACATTGGTTTATTACAGTTTGTGTTTCTGTAACAGAATGCCTGAGGTACTTTAAAAGAAAGAATTTTATTATGCTCACAGTTCTGGTGGTTGAAAGTCTACTATTGGACAGCTACACCTGGTGAGGGACTCAGGCTGAGTCCATTTATGGTAGGGAGTGGAGAAGGAGCAGATGGGTCCAAAGAGATCACGTGATGAGAGAGAAAGCAAGAGAGAGAAACCAGGAAGACAGACTCTTTTCCACAATGTGTTATCTGGAACAATCTCATTCCTGCTGAAGCTAAAATTGAACACCCCATCTCGCCCCAACAACATGAAAGCATTAATCTATATATGAGGGATTGATTCCCATGACCCAAACACCTCCCAGTAAGACCTAACACTCAACACTGCCCAGTTGGAGATCAATTTCAACATGTGATTTCGCAGGGACAAGCCAAACCATGGAATTTATGATGGTTTAAATGATGACAGTCTCCATCATTTTATATCTGATTTTCTCATTCCCTATCACTTTATCTTTCTTTTGTTCATGCTGAAGACCCAGGCGAAGTTTCAAAATCAGCAGTATAAAATAAAATTTTGCTTTCATTATTTGAAACCTAAAAGTGATGGTAGACTGTGAATCTGGAATTCAATCTGTCTCTTGATTTTGTTGACATTGTCACTTTAACCAGACCTCACAATCTAGTAGAAGTTACAGACACACAAAGCAGTAATCTCAATACAACATGATAACCACCACAAATATCTATTAGGCACACAGAGTCAAAGATCGACTCTGGATGAGTCTTGAAGGATGAATGGACATTTTTCTGGTGAATAAACAGTAACAGTGGGGCTACTCCTGGTACTGACTGACCATGGGGCATCAGGATGTTGAACATTCAGGAGCATAGGTGTTTTTCCTCTTTCCTGAAATGCATTCTTCCTTTTATTTCCATTATTTGTTTCCAGAAACACATTTCCATAATTAATCCAACTTCCTGGATTTTACCAGAACAAAGATCTCTCTTACTTTATCCACCATCAACAAAATGTGGAATGGTCAAGGTGACAGCCCCAACAAATATTCCTCATCTAAAGTCAATAACATATTTTGCTTTTTTGAACATTTATAAAATACTGAGTGATTCATTTACATCAGGTTAATTTGGAGACATGACAAGGTTGGGAGTTTTGGGAATCTAAATATTATTTTTCATCCACTCACTTTTGTAATAGGGCCTAGGGAAGATGACTGAGTAGATTCTTCATGGTTACCATGGAAAATAGACTCTCTGGGTCTTTTTTTCTCTTCACATATAAAGAATGTCTTCAAAACTCAGATTGTATCAGGACATTAATTCATGACCATATGATAGACTAGGTTTTTCATTAGAGAAGAAATGTAAAATGCTTTCCTGAAGGAAAAATGGCAGGAAAACAATATTTTCAGAAACTGCCTCCAGATCTCACACTGAACTTAGTGGAAGATTCATTTTGCAGAAAGCATAAAGCCTTTTCATTATTTTTTACAGGTGTTTGGAGACATATTACACAGGTGAGTGTGTACCTGGATTTTAGCAGGTGTTCTTTCAG
>NW_022441297.1:0-1787 GCF_009761245.1 Sapajus apella
ACTCTTGTATGTGGTCCTGTCTCGTCTGTAAATTTGTCAGTTTTATTAGACTCCTGCTAGCAGACATACACTGGTTCAAAAATTACTCTTTTCTCTTTTTCCTCATCTTCTTCTTCTATCACAGAGGCCTCACTCTTTCTTCCTTTGCCATGTGGCAGATAGTCTTAACTCTAGTTGTCTTTAATCTCTTCCTTGTTTTGGTCATTGTGGCCTGTAAATTCTCCCAGCCACCTCCACCGGGAAAAGAGTACTTTTGCCCGTGCTGGGTCAGATTCCAGGTCGGGGAGGCCGTTGTGCCCTCGACACCTTGGAGGTGGCTTCTTTGGAGCTTGTGTGGAACAAAACCCTAGATCAGAGAGTTTAAGACTGCTGTTTCTCAGGCTGGGATGGAAAATAGGTAACTGCTTATTCTGCCAGGAAAGTGTGCAGTGTTATGGGCAGTGCCCAACGGTGCATCACAGAAAGGCATATTGGCACTATCCTGAATGTTGGGAGGTAGAATGTCACCGCCCCAGTAAAAACTGACTGGCAGCACTTCTGCACACTCTACCGGGTGTGGTGGGTCCAAAACACACATCCGGTAGACCCCTTAGTCCACCTGTTTGTCACTTCCCGACCTTTGCGAAGCAACTGGCCATTAAAAATGTATAAGGGGGAGGATTATGCCCGGGCAGCGCTAAACCTCCATAGTGCTTATTCTCGCCAGTTGTGGTTTGCGGGGGAAAAAAAGACCGCCGCCTTACCTTGGCCTTTACCCCCTGTTCCTCTGACTAGGACTAGGAATAAACCCTAAAATCCAGTTGTCTGGTCCTTACAGGACCTGGCTGCTGAGGCCCTGCTAAAACCTGCTTTAAAGAGGGCCAAATTTTAAATTTGAGACTTTCCAAAATTGGCTTTACTACAGAAAGGAGACAGGAGAGAGAAAGTAGAGGAGAGAGAGAGTAGACGGAGGAGAGATAAAGGAGAGAAGAGAGGAGAGAAAGTAGACAGAGGAGAGAGAAAGTAGAAAGAGAAGAGAGGAAAGAGAAAGGGAGAGAGAAAGTAGACAGAGGAGAAAGAGAGTAGAGAGGAGAGAGAAAGTAGAAAGAGAAAGGGAGAGAGAAAGTAGATAAAGGAGAGAAGAGAGGAGAGAAAGGAGACAGAAGAGAGAGGAGACAGGAGAGAGAAAGTAGAAAGAGAGGAGAGAAAAGAGAAAGGGAGAGAGAAAGTAGAAAGTAGACAGAAGAGAGAGAGAGAGAAGGGGACCAGAAGCCGCAGGGGCGGAACACTTGCCGCCAGCAAGTTCAGTTTTAAACTGACACTAAGAGCGTTTTTTTCCTTTCTCTGCCAGCAGTCAGCCCCGCCCAGCTTTGAGACAGGCCACACTGCCTCAGGGTGCAGCATTTGCATCCAGAATCTGGCTTTAAAAAAAAAAGCTTTCTAACTTTCTGTAACAAAAGTGACTTGTTAGCATAGTCGTTAAGGTGTGGGGCCTGCAACTGCAAGGTTGTTGGCTCAAATCCTCAGTGAGGCTAGTTTTCAATTAGGGAAATCAGTTTTAAATTAGTGAATTCTCTTGAGGAAAATTTGGCATTAAAAAAAAAACAAAAAACAAAAACCCACAAATGGGGTCGTCTAGCTCCCCGCCTTGTAACCCCCTCCAATGCATGACGGGCAACTTCAAGGTTGGGTTCTCAGGCCAATATGGGGTGAAATTACCCCCTGGAAAACTCCGCTCTTTGTGTGAACTTGAATGGCTGTCTTTCGGAATTAGGTGGCCAAATACTGGGACCTATGACCCAAAAATT
>NW_022441297.1:1887-5983 GCF_009761245.1 Sapajus apella
CTCAGCACCCCCCTCGACAGTACTATTAACTAAACCTTGTCCCCCCTGCACACCCGTAGCGGGGCCCCCGCACCCACCGGCAGTCCTCCCTTTCCAAGAGGCACCCCCAACAGAAGACAATTGGGGTCGCCCATTCTTTGTTCACATCCCCTTCTTGTCAAGTAACTTATATAACTGGAAGGTGATAGAGATCAAAAAGAGGGCCAAAACACCAAGTGCAGACACGAGCTTTAAGGGCAAGGGAAAGCTGCCAGGCTAAACCCAAAATTGGCAGCACCCATGGCATGGCAAAGGGGATTTCTATGGCCTGCAAGCCGGCAGAGATGCATCCAGTGTGAGGGGCTGTGCAGGAGGGAAGTGCTGGGGAACTGCTAAGAGTTCCCGGGAGGGGGCAGTACTGGAGAACTGCTAAGACGGTGAGAGGGGGGAGGGTTAGGTACCTGCCCTGATGGAAAGTTCCCTGGGAGTGCTGGGAGGCCGGGGAATTTAAGGCGGTGACGTTGCGGAGGTTTTACAATGAAACTCAACAACCCCCTTCTCTGAGAAGCCCCAGGCTTTGACAGGACTCTTAAAATCTGTATTCCAGATGCATCGCCCCACTTGGGACAACTGCCAACAATTATTACTAATTCTGTTCACCACAAAACAAAAAACGGCAAAATTAGACAGGAAGCCCTAAAAGCCATCATAGGTCCAGGGCAAGGAAAAAGATTTTTTCCCTTTACCTGACCCCAATGGGACCTCAACACCTTGGGGGGGGGTGTTATCAGGCTCCTCTCAAATCCTACCGGTATCTTATAGAAGGGGTTAGGGGAGTGGCCCACAAGTCCAGCAAACTCTCCGAGGTAGGAACTGTAACTCAGTGTCCACAGGAGTTGCTAGCTGCTTTCCTTGAGCACTTACTAGACGCTCACTACCCTGAGGCCCGGACAATCAGCGGGCCATCAATCTGGCTTTTGTTTCCCAGTCTGCCCCAGACATCAAAAGAAAATTGCAAAAAATTAGAAAGGTTCCAGAGAATAAATTTAACTCAGTTGTTAAAAATCGCCCAAAAAGTCTTTAACAATAAAGACACCTTAGAGGCCAAGCAAAATAAGAGAGTTACTCAGGCAGTGATAGCAGCACTCCAGGAAAAACCACAGCTAGCCCCTGGACCACAAATCGATTCGTTGATCTGAAAAATGGCACTGTCACCCATTCCCTAAGTGTCCATATCCACTCCTGTCACGGAACTTGCTCCACAAACTGCAAGCAAATATTTATTGCAGCAAGGGTCAAGCTTGCCTCTCAATTCCTCCTCCCTTAGCCACAGGGCCACCTCAGCAGATCCTCATCACCTGTGCTCTGTCAGACGAGTATCTCTTGCAGGAAGCTTTATCCTCAGAGGCAGATCAACCACCTGCACCAGACTTCCTCCGCAAATTTCAAGAGAGTGTACCGGGAGTATGGGCTGAAACAAGTCTCCCAGGGCTGGCAAGTCACCGCACCCCAGTTGTGGTCCAGCTATTAGCAACGGCAACTCCAGTCCAGGTGAAGCAATACCCTATGAGCCGGGAAGCCAGGCGAGGAATTGCTCCGCACATCACCAGACTCTTGAAGGGAGGAATCCTCACTGCCTCGAGCCAGAGAAGCCCATACATGACTGCCGACAGACAATAAATGTCCTCCATGCGGCACGACCGAATCTCACCGACGTCCCCCTGCAGAACCCAAAGGAGGTACTGTATGCAGATGACAGCAGTTTCATGGTCGACGGAGTCAGGTACACCGGGGCAGCTGTGGTCACTCTAGAGCGGGTTATCTGGGCCCAGGCTCTTCCACATGGAACCTCAGCCCAAAAGGCAGAACTTATAGCTTTAATAAAGGCCTTGGACTGGGCGGAGGGAAAAATTGTTAACATCTACACGGATAGCCGGTATGCTTTTGCCACGGCCCATGTGCAGGGTGCCATTTATAAAGAAAGAGGGTTGCTTACCTCAGAGGGAAAAATCATCAAAAACAAAGAGGAAATCCGAGCTCTACTAGAAGCTATATGGAAGCCTAAGGCAGTGGCATTAATACACTGCAGAGGACACCAGAAGGGATATGCACCAGAGGCGGGGGGAAATAGGGCAGCTGACCAACAGGCCAGACAGGCAGCCTTGGGGCCAGTAAAACCTCTGACTCTTCTTGTGACTCTGCCGGCCCCAACCCTGCCTCCTACCCCAACGTATTTGCCTGAGGAAGAAAACTTTGCCAAAGAACAGGGAGGACGGCAAGATTCCACAGGATGGTGGACTCTACCGGACACAAGTATTGTGCTCCCTGAGGCTCTAGGACAGGCTCTAGTTAAGGACACACACCAGGCCACTCACTTAGGACAAACAAAACTCACCGAGCTGCTGAGGGCCAGATATTACATTCCACACTTCCATGAAATTGTTAGGGAAACTACTACTCGTTGTGAAGTTTGTGCCAGGGTAAATCCAGGAGACAGTAGGCCTAGTCAGGCAGGGATAAGACTCAGGGGTACTAGCCCAGGGGAACACTGGGAGGTAGATTTTACTGAAATAAAGCCCCCAGCATGCGGCTATAAGTACCTCCCTGTGTTTGTAGACACTTTCTCTGGATGGGTCGAGGCTTTTCCTACTAGGTCAGAAACCGCACTGGTAGTAGCAAAAAAAAATTGTTACAGGACCTGGTTCCTCGGTTCAGCTTGCCCCTGACACTGGGATCAGATAATGGCCCTGCATTTACAGCTCAGGTTTCACAGGGCCTGGCAAAGGCCCTGGGCATATCCTGGAAACTGCACTGTGCCTATCGCCCCCAGAGTTCAGGGCAGGTTGAAAGGATGAACCGGACCATAAAGGAGACTTTGACAAAATTCATTCTGGAAACCGGTGAAAACTGGGTCAACCTACTTCCTTTTGTTCCTCTCCGTACCCGATGTACTCCCTATAAAAAAAGGCTTCACTCCTTTTGAGATTATGTTTGGGAGGCCCCCTCCCTTACTCCCCAGACTTGTGAACGCCATACATGCTGGAGTCCATAACCATACACTCCTTAAGTCCTTGTAGGCACTCCAGTCTGTTCAGTCCCAGGTGCACTCGCTCATCGGGGGAACTCGACCTACCCCAGTGGATTTCACTGACCAGCCGGTACCCCCTTCCAGCCAGGGGACGAAGTCCTGGTAAAGAGAGTCACTACCTCCGACCTAACTCCTCGCTGGAAAGGACCCTACACGGTAATCCTGGTCACCCCCACGGCAATGAAGGTGGACGGACTGACTGCCTGGATTCACCACTCACACGTCAAGACTGCCCCCCCAGGTGCAGGATGGGAAGCGGTTCCATCCTCAACGGACCCCCCAAAGCTAAGACTATTGCGCCGTTCTCGGTCATCATCCTAATCTCCCTGATTCCTGCAACCACCCTCCAAAAGGGACCCTCCTTGGCATCTACCTACTATCGATGGGTCATCACCGAGGGCTCCACTGGAGCATATGTTAGTTCCTTAACCGGAAAGGAATCCACCCTAGTCAACCTAACCCTGGAGTACTCTCCGGAGACCCCCATTACCTTCTCCCTGGACCTCTGTGCCCTCCTGGGCCCCCACTTAAATTTCAGAACAAGTGGAGATATAGCTGGGTGTGGCAGTTTAGGGGCAAAGCAACAACTCCAGACCATAGGGCTATATCTGTGCCCAGAATCCACCCCGCCAAAAAATAAAACTGTGGAGACTTAAATGAATTCTTTTGCCCCCATTGGGGTTGTGGAACTATCTCCACTATAACAGGATATACTGCTAACAGAAACTCTTTCATTTTTCTCACCCGAGACCCTCCCGTAAACCCCTGGCTAACATTCCTGCTCACTGGATTAGCAGGACCCTTGGTGCTAATGGTCCTAGGGTTAACATTTGGACCATGCCTTTTAAACATGCTCCTCAAATTTATCCAGGAAGAAATAAATTCGGTGAAATTAATGGTTCTGAGATCCAAATATGGGCCCTTGTGTCAAAAAGAGGAAACCTATTAAAGATTTAATACATGTTAAAAGAACAGGGAGGAATGTGATATTGTGCTGGCCTAGAGCCAGAACCGGAGCAAAACTATTTT
>NW_022441298.1:0-5732 GCF_009761245.1 Sapajus apella
ATCTTACCGCTAATTCTTACGGGCGTTTATGTGCCTGAAAGTATCTCTTTCCAGATTCTCTAAAAACAGGGTTTCTGAACTGTTACATTCACTCATCTGTTTAACTCTGTAAGTTCCTAACGTGAATGAACACACAGCAGACGAGTTTGAAAGAAACGTTTCTTCTGAAGTTTAGACGTGATGTTACCGCTAATTTTATGTGTCAGTATATGGCTGGAAATAGCTCCTTCTAGATTCTGCAAAGAAAGTGTTTCTGAACTGCTACATTTGCACATCTGTTTACTTCTGTAAGTTGAATATACACCTCGACAATCATTCTGCTACATATAACCGTTTTTCTTTTAAAGCCAGATATTTCTCAATCCACCCTATACTCCCCTTGAATCAGGAATATCCAAATGCAGCTTTTAGAATAAACGTGTTTCTAACTAGCTGAATCTAAACATAGATGCAAATTCCTAAGGTGAAAGAATACCCGGCCGAACAGTTTGAAAGAAACGTTTCTCCTGTGGTTTAGCCTCGATCTTACCCCTAATTCTTATTAGCCTGTATATGGCTGGAAATATCTATTTCCAGATTCTCCAAAGAAAGGTTTTCTGAAGTGCTACATTCACACGTCTGTTTATCTCTGTAAGTTGAATATACACCTAAACAATCATTCTGCTACAAAGCTCCCTTTTTTTTTTAGACCCAGTTATTTCTCATTACACACAATACTCCCATTCACTCAGGGATATACAAACGCAGCTTTTAGAAGAAACGTCTGTCTAACTCTCTAAATGTAAACATAGATGCAACTCCCTAAGGTGAACGAACAAACACAAGAGCAGTTTGAAAAAGACGTTTCTCCTGTGGTTTAGACGCGATCTTACCGCTAGTTTTTATGAGCCACTATACGGATTCAAATATCTCTTTCCAGATTCTCCAATGACAGCGTTTCTGAACTGCAACATTCACACATCTGTTTAACTCTGTACGTTGAATATACACCTTTACAATCATTCTGCTACAAAGCTTCGTTTTTGTTTTAGAGCCAGATATTTCTCCTTACACAATATACTCCCATTCACTCAGAAATACCCAAACGCAGCTTTTAGTAGAAACGGGTTTCTAACTCGCTGAATCTAAACATACATGCAACTCCCTAAGGTTAACGAACACACAGAGGAGCAGTTTGAACGAGACGTTTCTCCTGTGGCTTAGACGCTATCTTACCACTAGTTCTTATGAGCCTCTATATGGCTGGAAATCTCTCTTTCCAGATTCTCGAAAGAAAGGGATTCTGAACTGCTACATTCACACATCTGTTTAGCTCTTTAAGTTGAATATACACCTTGACAATCATTCTGCTACCAAGCTTCGTTTTTATTTTAGAGCCAGATATTTCTCATTACAACCAATTCTCCCATTCACTCAGGGATATCCAAATGCAGCTTTTACAGGAAACGTGTTTCTAACTTGCTGAATCTAAACATAGATGCCACTTTGTAAGATGAACGAAAACACAGCAGAGCAGTTTGAAAGACTTTTCTCCTGTGGTTTAGACACGATCTAACCGCTAATTCTTATGAACCTGTATATGTCTGGAAATATCCCTTTCCAGATTGTCGATAGAAACGGTTTCTTAACAGCTACATTTACACACCTGCTTATCTCTGTAAGTTGAATATACACTTTGACAATCATTCTGCTACATAGCACTATTTTTGTTTTAGAGCCAGATATTTCTCATTACACCCTATACTCCCATTCACTCAGAAATATCCAAACACAGCTTTTAGAAGAAACGTGTTTCTAACTTGCTGAATCTAAACATAGATGCAACTTCCCAAGATCAACGAACACACAGCAGAGCAGTTGGAAAGAGACGTTTCTCCTGTGTTTTACACGTGATCTTACCGCTAATTCTTATGAGCATTCATATGGCTGGAAATATCTCTTTCGAGATTCTCCAAAGAAAGTGTTTCTGAACTGCTACATCCACACATCTGTTTAACTCTGTAGGTTGAATATAGCCCTTGACAATCATTCTGATACAAAGCTTCGTTTTTGTTTTAGAGCCAGATATTCCTCCTTATACAATACACTCTGATTCACTCTGAAATAACCAAATGCAGCTTTTAGAAGAAACGTGTCTCTAACTCGCTGAATATAAACCTAGATGTAACTTCCTAAGGTCAACGGACACACAGCAGAGCAGTTTGAATGAGACGTTTCTCCTGTAGTTTAGACGCGATCTCACCGCTAATTCTTATGAGCCTGTATATGGCTGGAAATATCTCTTTCCAGATTCTTCAAAAAAAGTGTTTCTGAACTGCTACATTCACACATCTGTTTAACTTTATAAGTTGAATATACCCCTTGAAAATCATTCTGCTACATAGCTCCGTTTTTGTTTTAGAGCCAGATATTTCTCATTACACCCTATACTTCCATTCACGCAGGAATATCCAAACGCAGCTTTTAGAAGAAGCATGTTTCTAACTCGCTGAATCTAAACGATCATGCAACTTCCTAAGGTGAACGAAAACACAGCAGAGCAGTTTGAAAGAGACGTTCCTCCTGTGACATAGACGCGAGCTTACCGCTAATTCTTATGAACCTGTATATGGCTGGAAATATCTCTTTCCAGATTCTCCAAAGAAACGGTTTCTGAACTGCTACATTCACCCATCTGTTTACTTCTGTAAGTTGAATATACACCTCGACAATCATTCTGCTACATGGATCCGTTTTTCTTTTAGAGCCAGATATTTCTCATTCCACCCTGTACTCCCCTTGACTCAGGGATATCCAAATGCAGCTTTTAGAATAAACGTGTTTCTAACACGCTGAATCTAAACATAGATGCAACTCCCTAAGGTGAACGAACACACACCAGAGCAGATTGAAAGAGACGTTTCTCCTGAGTTTTATACGCGATCTTACAGCTAATTCTTATGAGCCTGTATATGGCTGGAAATGTCTCTTTCCAGATTCTCGAAAGAAAGGGTTTTTGAACTGCTACATTCACACATATAATTAACTCTGTAAGCTGAATATACACCTTGACAATCATTCAGCTACATAGCTCCGTTTTTGTTTTAGAGAGAGATATTTCTCCTTACACCCTATACTCCATTTCACTGAGGAATATCCAAACGCAGATTTTACAAGAAACGTGTTTCTAAGTCGCTGAATCTAAACAAGATGCAACTTCGTAAGGTGAACGAACACACAGCAGAGCAGTTTGAAAGAGACGTTTCTCCTGAGGTTTATTCGAGATCTTATCGCTAAATCTCATGAGGCAGTATATGGGTGGTAATATCTATTTCCACATTCTCCAAAGAAAGGGATTCTTAACTGCTACATTAACACATCTGTTTACCTCTGTATGTTGAATATACACCTTGACAATCATTCTGCTACATAACTCCGTTTTTGTTTTACAGCCAGATCTTTCTCCTTACACGCTGTACTGCCATTGACTCAGGAATATCCAAACGCAGCTTTTAGAAGAAACGTGTTTCTAACTCGCTGAATCTAAACAAGATGCAACTTCGTAAGGTGAAGGAACACACAGCAGAGCAGTTTGAAAGAGACGTTTCTCCTGAGTTTTATACGCGATCTTACCGCTAATTCTTTTCAGCCTCTATATGGCTGGAAATATCTCTTTCCAGTTTCTAAAAGAAAGGTTTTCTGAACTGCTACATTCACACATGTGTTTAGTTCTGTAAGCTGAATATACACCTTGACAATCATTCTTCTGTATAGCTCCGTTTTTCTTTTAGAGCCAGACATTTCTCATTACACCCTATTCTCCCATTGACTCAGGAATATCCAAACGCAGCTTTTAGAAGAAACGTGTTTCTAACACGCTGAATCTAAACATATATGCAACTCCGTAATGTGAACGAATACACACCAGAGCAGTATAAAAGAGACGTTTCTCCTGTGGTTTAGACGCGATCTTACAGCTAATTCTTATGAGCATGTATATGGCTGGAAATGTCTCTTTCCAGATTCTCCAAAGAAAGGGTTTCTCAACTGCTACATTCCCACGTCTGTTTACCTCTTTAAGTTGAATATACACCTTGACAATCATTCTGCTACAAAGCTTCGTTTTTATTTTAGAGCCAGATATTTCTCTTTACAACCAATATTCCCATTCACTCAGGGATATCCAAACGCAGCTTTTACAGGAAACGTGTTTCTAACTCACTGAATCTAAACATATATGCAACTCCATAAGGTGAACGAACAGACACCAGAGCAGTTTGAGAGAGACGTTTCTCCTGTGGTTTAGACGGGATCTTACCGCTAACTCTTATGAGCCTTTATATGGCTGGAAATATCTCTTTCCAGATGCTCCAAAAACGCGTTTCGGAACTGCTACATTCACACATCTGTTTAACTCTTTAAGTGGAATATGCACCTTGACAATCATTCTGCTACATAGTTCCGTTTTTGTTTTAAAGCCAGATATTTCTCATTACATCCTATACTCCCACTCACTCAGTTATATCCCAACGCAGCTTTTAGAAAAAACGTGTTTCTCCCTCGGTGAATGTGAACATAGATGCAACTTACTAAGGTGAACGAAGACACAGCAGACCAGTTTGGAAGATACGTTTTTCCTGTGGTTAAACGCGACCTTACCGCTATTTCTCGTGTGGCTGTATATGGCTGGAAATACCTGTACATTCTCGAAAGAAAGGGTTTATGAACTGCTACCTTCACATATGTGTTTAACTCTGTAGGTTGAATATACACCTTGGCAATCATTCTGCTAGATAGCTCCGTTTTTGTTTTAGAGCCACATATTTCTCCTAACACCCTATACTCGCATTCAGTGAGGAATATCCAAGCGCAGCTTTGAAAAGAAACGTGTTTCTAACCCGCTGAATCTAAACATAGATGCAACATCCGGAGGTGAACGAACACAGAGCAGAGCATTTTGAAAGCGACGTTTCTCCTGTGGTTTAGACGCGATCTTACCGCTAATTCTTACGGGCGTTTATGTGCCTGAAAGTATCTCTTTCCAGATTCTCTAAAAACAGGGTTTCTGAACTGTTACATTCACTCATCTGTTTAACTCTGTAAGTTCCTAACGTGAATGAACACACAGCAGACGAGTTTGAAAGAAACGTTTCTTCTGAAGTTTAGACGTGATGTTACCGCTAATTTTATGTGTCAGTATATGGCTGGAAATAGCTCCTTCTAGATTCTGCAAAGAAAGTGTTTCTGAACTGCTACATTTGCACATCTGTTTACTTCTGTAAGTTGAATATACACCTCGACAATCATTCTGCTACATATAACCGTTTTTCTTTTAAAGCCAGATATTTCTCAATCCACCCTATACTCCCCTTGAATCAGGAATATCCAAATGCAGCTTTTAGAATAAACGTGTTTCTAACTAGCTGAATCTAAACATAGATGCAAATTCCTAAGGTGAAAGAATACCCGGCCGAACAGTTTGAAAGAAACGTTTCTCCTGTGGTTTAGCCTCGATCTTACCCCTAATTCTTATTAGCCTGTATATGGCTGGAAATATCTATTTCCAGATTCTCCAAAGAAAGGTTTTCTGAAGTGCTACATTCACACGTCTGTTTATCTCTGTAAGTTGAATATACACCTAAACAATCATTCTGCTACAAAGCTCCCTTTTTTTTTTAGACCCAGTTATTTCTCATTACACACAATACTCCCATTCACTCAGGGATATACAAACGCAGCTTTTAGAAGAAACG
>NW_022441299.1:0-5730 GCF_009761245.1 Sapajus apella
TTGAATGGTCTCATGCAGCTAGTGGCTATTGTATCAGAAAGCATAGATTAAAATGAAATTGAAATTATCTTAAGACAGTGTTATTTACCAAAGTTAAATCCAAAGAGTATTTATTTAAAAAACAAAAAGTTTAAAGAGGCCAACTCTATAAAAGAAATAAAGTTATTAAAGAATCTCATTCTCTCCCTCTGACACAAACACACACACACACAAACACACACACACACAGACACACACACACACACACTCAGGTGTTACAAGGAAAAGGAAAGGTCTTCTTTATAACACAGAACAGGACTTTAACAAACTACTACTCATGGCACAAATCCTGCTGCAGACCCTTTTCCTGCAGTCCATGAGCTAATAATTTTTACAGAGCTAAAGAAGAAATAGAATATGTAACAGAGACTATATGTGGCCCACAAAGCCTAAAAGACTTAGAATGTGGCTCTTTACTGGAAAAATCTACTGGCCCCTGATCTAGAAAAAATGCCTGAATTTTAAAATCACCGCTTTGCAAATACCACCAAGGTAACATGAGATTCTGGCATGAAATTACTCCTAATGCTATACACTAACATATTGTTAGGAAAAGGACATTCATATATGTATACTATCCATCAAATATTTATTAAGCACAGAATTTAAATCAAAGGGATGAAAGTTAGCTTCACAAATATTGAGATAAAGTGACATTATAAACTTCCCAATGCAATGCGATGGGAAACATAATATTTGCCTAAACATTTTGTCTAATCCATAACAGTTAGATGAATCCAGTTTGAGAAACATTCTATGAGACACTTAGTCTGGACTCTTCAAAAATGTCAAAGTTGTAAAGGATGAGGGAAAAGGGTGGAGGGGAAGCAATATTCTAGACTGATGAAAATAAGAAACATGACAAAAAAAAATCCAATATAAGATCCCTGACTAATATAGAGAATATTTGAGAGCAAGTGGAGACATTTAAATTTAGACTGCATACTACATAATATTAATTATCAGTAGCAAATGTCTTCTGATTGTTATTGTAGTAATATAAAAGAATGTGCTAATTTTGGAAAAAGTCCTTTAAGTATTTTTGTATAATCTTGATGTCTGCAATTTGCTTTCAAGCAGTTCAGAGCTCCCCAAAATGTGAGTGTGTGCATGTATATGTACGTGTGTGTGTGAGAGAGAAAATGACTGTGTATGTGAAGACGAAAAGAGACACAGAGACACAGAAAGCCAATCCCAGAAAATGTTAATTTGTGAATCTAAATAAAGGGTGCATGTGTCTTTATGGTGCTACTTTTTCAACTTTGCTGTTTGATGTTAAAAGTTGGAAGAATTTTTTTAAAGTCACTTGTTTATTCAGGGTGAACACGATCTTCAAATTTCTTTGCTAGATGTTGGTTTCCTGTAGTTAATACTTTTGTACCACCTGATTGCCTTATGACAAAGTAAACTTAGCTATGAAAGAAAAACTGTCTGTGTAGCCATAAAGCCAAATATTTGCTTCACTGAATAGGAAAAGCTGAAGTTTATTGCAAGTAATATTGTCATAAACTGTTATTCTCCTAATACAGTATAACCAATTATTACCTCGTAAAAAAAAAAAAAAAAAAAAAAAAAAAAAAAAAAAAAAAAAAAATATACACAATTACACTGAGACCAATTCCTTGTAGCCTGAAAAACAATATGGCAAACATTAAGAGAAGGTACTGGAGGTGTTTTGTCATGATTTACAGGACAAGAAATCACACTATCTTCTTCTACTAGATGATTAACTATTCTGGGAAACATATACTCAGGTTTATAGTTATAATAGACAAGAATACAAGGTGCATAAGCAACCCTGTCATCTTTCATCATTACAATCTTGCCAATCTGGAATGAAGCAAAAAAAATGACACAAGTAGATAGGGGCGTTGGCCTAGGAGGAGGAAGACCAGAATTATGCCTTCAGCTCTGCTTCCAAATAGCCCCAGTATTTTTCGGTAAATCACTTCCCTTCTCTGAGCTTTAGTTTCCTCATCTATCAACTGTGGCAGCTGAACTGAATTAAGACTGTTGGATCTGCAAGATCAAGGGCTATTGATTCTTCAAGGACTGGGAGACAAGATGGCAATTTAGAACAATTTCATAAGAAATAAACCTTTAATGTGATGTGAATATTATTCATTAGAATTCAACAGGACAGAGGGAGCGGAGACCAAGAGATAGCTAAAAATTATCATCAGCTTCAGGGAATCACTCCCTTCTAAGACCTAGGGACTGTACTCTGTGGGGACAGACACTTCACCAGAGGCCCAGAACGTTTTGGATGAAGAATGGCCACAAGAGGAAGGGTGGAGATTACACTGGGCCAAGAAGATTTCCATTGACTCCTTGTGTGATATGATTTTTCTTTCCAAACCCACAAAAATCTTTATATTTTTGCTGGATTATACTCTCTTAATGAATTCTAGAAGGAAGTAAATCCAGAAATACCTCAAAACTAGGAAATTGGGGTGTATAGAGCAACCCTTCATTAAACTCCATCTTAGAAAAATACTGCATTTTATATTTTATATGGGACTTTGCCAACAAGGATATTTTGCTTAACAAACAAATAAAAATGGGAAGACTGCATCCAACCAGGTAAGGACATAACAAGCACACTCTTCCACTGTAGGTTCTCACCAGAGGACTCTGTGACTATATGTATATATATAAAGGCAGACCTTCAGCCTCTCCAAACAGCTGCCTTAATTAACCAGTTTTGCAGTCAGCCATGATAAGCACTTAGCATGCCCTTCTAAAGGCTCTTCCACATCAAAGACTCCTCCTTGGGAGACCAATGGACAAGACCAGGAATCCTTTTGTCTTCTTCGCTCCCACTGGGACTTGCTCATTTACCCTTTCTCCTACCTCGTTCTCCTCTTGATGGTAAGTGCTACCTTGTTTGTTGTGGAATATTTAACCTGTAATATTTATATATGGGTTAAATATACTATTATGTATGATATGCAATATAGACTGACTTGTGGAATGGATTTAGTCTGTGTTGCCTATGTCTCTGACTATGGAGTGAACAGGAAGTGCTAAGGAGAACTGTCTCCTTGGGAACTCCATGTAGCTCATGGCTTTTGTGATTAGAAATTCTCTGAAGAGCTGAGAGAATTAGGATGAGTTCTTCTTCAATAGAAGTCTGACATGTGGAAAGACACACACATGTGTGAACCAGGACACCTCTAACCTTGCACTGCTGATGACATGGGGCTTTGAGGAAAAAATTGCCTAAACTAATGAGGACATAGATGCCACCAAGTGAGGTATGGGTTAAATCAAGCCGAGTAAGACCATGGGTGAGTAGAATGATTTGGAAATTGATTATTGCATTAACTCTGAGTGAACTTGGAACACTTGTCAGTCTATTCAGTTATGTGTGTGTGATTTTCTAAGTACACAGGCAAATTTTCTTTCCTAAATAGGCACAGTCTCCAGAACATTACTGAATCTTCCTTTGATCATTTTACATTTTATAATATTTCTGAGTCATTATTTTAAACATCATTACCTCTGCATAGGGATTGTAAATATGGGATGTGAGCACTGGATTGAATCTGCACAGGATTCATGCATCCCTGGAAGGTGATTTTTGGAGGGACATAAATCTCGAGTGTGAACTAGTTTCTACTCTTTGTCTCCTTCTCATGAAATATGAGTATAGCAGCAACAACAGCAAAAATTAAGTTGAGGATTCTGGTCAGTTTGGGTTCATAAATGTATCAAAGTCTTGCCATATTTTACTTTAAATCAAAGTGAATGAAATTGAATCTATATCCCCTAGTCTAATTCCCTTTAGTGAGACTGCATTCTTTCAACAGCTGTTAGAGAAACATTTGTTTGCTCACACACTTTCAAAGAGGTTTCTGGAGCTTACAATACACAGGCCATCATTTAAACTATAAGAATTCAGAAGCAGAAATTCTACTCACAATTGAACTTCGCTGAGTTGGCTGACACGGTGTTTTAAATTCTAATTCTACTCTAGAGCAAACCCAGATTGAAAAGCTGAGGACAAGTCATATGTATTGTTTGTACTGGGAGGCTGCATCATTAGCAGAGTCTGTGATACACAATGGCAAGTTCTGTTTAAGATGTTTCTGCTCCGGGAGTTTTTCCTAGCGTTCTTCCATTAGACGATATGTAGCAGTGTTCACAAACTCTGAGTGGCATTGACATTAATTTCTAGTAATGTTTAGAAACATTTGTAAAATTTCTAAACATTATTAGAAATTAACAATGGGGTCCCATCCTCCAGTATACAATGTGCATGCTAAGTCAATGACCATTATTTGATGCACTATCCCCCGAAGAAAAAAATATACGGGTCTCAGAATGAAGGCATGGAAGCCACAATGGCTCCTGTTACTATCATCCCCTGTAACCCACTTCTGGAATGCGTGCTTCCCATTTCCACAATTCTGGGCACCACAGGTGTAGAGAATTCTCCCACCAGCAGATAGAAAATACAGCTGCCCCTTCAACATTTTGTGCACCCTGTGTCCAGGGCCAACAACAACAACAACAAACAGAGTAGGGATAATTGCCATCCTGGAAAAGGTACATGGCCTAGTCATCAGGAGGAAAGCTGCTATTCCACATTGGAGAAGTGAGCAATCAGCTTAACTCCAAGGTGGTTGGCACACATTAGTATTCCATCATCTAATTTTAATCATAAACCCATAATTGTCATAGCCATAGCCTAAGAAAAGTAAACATGAACTTGGTCCCCACAGGAAGGAAGTTGTGGGCTACCCACAAAGTTAGCATCCTTCTACCATTGTAAGAACTAAGGTGAAGGGCTCTAGAATGAATCAGAGAGTTTAGCCTAGAGCTTTGCCTCCCCAGTAGCAGCTGGGGCTGCAATTTGTCCTACTAACCTTTTTCCCTTATAACCTTACAAGTTTCTCCAAAGAGAAAGTCCCATCAGAGTCCTAAAGGAGCCACCCTGAGAAATTATATGAGACAAAACGGCCACAGAAATATGGAGGAATTGTCATGAATGCTGCAGTGCCCAGATCTCTCTGCCCTATTCCCTTCAAGACTCAAGGACATATACCCCGAGCTGGGTATGACCTCGCTGAAAGAGATTACCTCTTCTCCAGTGAATCCCTACCCAAGTACTGGGGATAAACCACCAGCTCCTCTCCCCAAAGAGGAGCAACTCTGCAGGGCTACCCAAGCTTCAGGGCTCCCTTTGGAGTCAGCTGCATCCCTGTGGTGATGCATCACAGCCCCAATTCTTCCTCTGCCCAACCCTAATTCATTCCTTTCCCCACACCCCAAGTGCTGAGCCCAAGTCCACTCCCTAAGAAACGTCCTTCACACTCATTTCCATCTGAGTCTGTTCTCTGCGGTAGTCAATCGACAACAAATTTTAAGTATCCCTGGCATACTAACAGCAAAAAGTTAATATTGCTATTTTACTTGCACCATAATTTTTTATAGTTTTGCAGTATTTTTTCTCTTAGTGTCATCTAAGAGCAAAGAAAATTCTTCAATCAAATGTGTTAATACCCTAACAAGAGCTGTACTATACAAAGTTATTTTTAAATATATAAGACATCAGGCCGGGCGCGGTGGCTCACACCTGTAATCCCAGCACTTTGGGAGGCCGAGGCGGGTGGATCACGAGGTCAAGAGACCGAGACCATCCTGGTCAACATGGTGAAACCCCGTCTCTACTGAAAATACAAAAAA
>NW_022441300.1:0-5728 GCF_009761245.1 Sapajus apella
TTATGAAGCTTAGTTTGGCTGGATAGGAGATTCTGGGTTGAAAGTTCTTTTCTTTAAGGATGTTGAATATTGGCCCCCATTCTCTTCTGGCTTGTAGGGTTTCTGCTGAGAGATCTGCTGTGAGTCTGATCGGCTTCCCTTTGTGGGTAACCCGACCTTTCTCTCTGGCTGCCCTTAGTATTTTCTCCTTCATTTCGACCCTGGTGAATCTGACGATTATGTGCCTTGGGGTTGCTCTTCTTGACGAATATCTTTGTGGTGTTCTCTGCATTTCCTGGACTTGAATGTTTGCCTGCCTTGCTAGGTTGGGGAAGTTTTCCTGGATCATATCCTGCAGAGTATTTTCCAGCTTGGATTCATTCTCTTCGTCGCATTCGGGTACGCCTATCAAACGTAGATTAGGTCTTTTCACATAGTCCCACATTTCTTGGAGACTTTGTTCATTCTTTTTTACCCTTTTTTCTCCAGTCTTGCCTTCCCGTTTTATTTCATTGAGTTGATCTTCGACCTCTGATATCCTTTCTTCTGAGCTCTTTCAGTTTTGATGATAGGGTGTCAATTTTTGATCTCTCCTTGCTTCTCATGTGGGCACTTATTGCTGTATATTTTCCTCTAGAGACTGCTTTAAATGTGTCACAGAGATTCTGGTATGTTGTGTCTTCGTTCTTGTTGGTTTAGAAGAACATCTTTATTTCTGTCTTCATTTCATTGTTTATCCAGTCAACATTCAAGAGCAAGTTGTTCAGTTTCCATGAAGCTGTGCAGTTCTGGGTTAGTTTTTGAATTCTGAGTTCTAACTTGATTGCACTGTGGTCTGAGAGACTGTTTGTTATGATTTCCGTTCTTTTGCATTTGCTGAGGAGTGATTTACTCCTAATTATGTGGTCAACTTTAGAGTAGGTGTGATGTGTTGCTGAGAAGAATGGATATTCTGTGGATTTGGGGTGGAGAGTTCTGTAAACATCTATTAGGTTTGCTTGGTCCAGGTCTGAGTTGAAGTCCTGGATATCCTTGTTAATTTTCTGTCTGGTTGATCTGTCTAATATTGACAATGGGGTGTTAAAGTCTCCCACTATAATTGTGTGGGAGTCTAAGTCTCTGTGTAAGTCATTAAGAACTTGCCTTATGTATTTGGGTGCTCCTGTATTGGGTGCACATATATTTAGGATCATTAGCTCTTCTTGTTGCATTGATCCTTTTACCATTATGTAATGTCCTTCTTTGTCTCTTTTGATCTTTGTTGCTTTAAAGTCTATTTATCAGAGACGAGAATTGCAACTCCTTTTTTTTGCTCTCCATTTGCTTGGTAAATCTTCCTCCATCCCTTTATTTTGAGCCTTTGTTTATCCTTGCATGTGAGATGGGTTTCCTGGATACAGCACACCAATGGGTTTTGGCTTTTTATCCAATTTGCCAGTTTGTGTCTTTTGATTGGGGCATTTAGTCCCTTTACATTTAGGGCTAATATTGTTATGTGTGAATTTGATACTGCCAGTTTGGTGCTAGCTGGCTGTTTTGCCCATTAGTTGAGGCAGATTCTTCATTGTGTTGATTCTCTTTACCATTTGGCATGTTGTTGGAGTGGCTGGTACTGGTTGTTCCTTTATATGTGTAGAGCCTCTTTCAGGAGCTCTTGTAAAGCTGGCCTGGTGGCGACGAAATCTCTGAGTACTTGCATGTTCACAAAGGATTTTATTTTTCCTTCACTTATGAAGCTTAGTTTGGCTGGATAGGAGATTCTGAGTTGAAAGTTCTTTTAAGGATGTTGAATATTGGCCCCCACTCTCTTCTGGCTGGTAGGGTTTCTGCTGAGAGATCTGCTGTGACTTTGATGGGCTTCCCTTTGTGGGTAACCCAACCTTTCTCTCTGGCTGCCCTTAGTATTTTCTCCTTCATCTCAACCCTGGTGAATCTGACGATTATGTGCCTTGGGGTTGCTCTTCTTGAGGAATATCTTTGGGGTGTTCTCTGTATTTCCTGGACTTGAATATTGGCCTGCCTTGCTAGGTTGGGGAAGTTTTCCTGTATAATATCCTGAAGAGTATTTTCCAGCTTGGATTCATTCTCTTCATCACATTCAGGTACACGTATCAAACGTAGATTAGGTCTTTTCACATAGTCCCACATTTCTTGGAGACTTTGCTCACTCCTTTTTACACTTTTTTCTCTATTCTTGCCTTCTCGTTTTATTTCATTGAGTTGATCTTTGACCTCTGATATCCTTTCTTCTGCTTGGTCAGTTCGGCTGTTGAAACTTGTGCATGCTTCACGAAGTTCTCGTGTTGGGTTTTTCAGCCCCATCAGTTCATTTATATTCCTATTTTGTCCATTCTTGTTAGCATTTCGTCAAATCTTTTTTCAACGTTCTTAGTTTCTTTGCATTGGGTTAGAACATGTTCTTTTAGTTCACAGAAGTTTCTTACTACCCACCTTCTGAAGTCTGATTCTGTCATTTCATCACACTAGTTCTCGATCCAACCTTGTTCCCTTGCTGGTGAGGAGTTGTGATCTCTTGTACGAGGAGAGGTGTTCTGGTTTCGAGTGTTTTCATCCTTTTTACGCTGGTTTCTTCCCATCTTTATGGATTTATCCACCTGTCGTCTTTGTAGTTGCTGGCTTTCAGATTGGGTCTCTGAGTGGACGTTCTGTTTGCTGATGATGAGGTTATTTCTGTTTCTTGGTTTTCCTTCTGACAGTCTGGCCCCTCTGCTGTAGGTCTGCTGAGGTACACTCCAGGCCCTGCTTGCCTGGGGATCACCTGCAGTGGCTGCAGAACAGTAAGGGTTGTTACCAGTTTTCTTCTTCTGCTATCTTTGTCCCAGGATACCTGCCAAGTGTCAGTCTGATCTCTCCTTTATTATGTGGCTCTTTCGATATACAGGGGTCATGGAGCTGCTTGAAGCGACAGTCTGTTCTTTAGAGGAGCTCAAATTCTGAGCTGCGAGCTCGGTTGTTCATTCAGAGATGCTGGGCAGGTATGTTTAGGTCTGCTGCAGCAGAACTCATAAACCGCTTTTTGTTCCCAGGTGCTCTGTCCCAGGGAGTTAGGGCTTTATTTATGAGTTTCCATTGTGGTGATGCCTTCTTTTTTTTTTTCCTTCAGAGCTTCCCTGCCCAGCAAAGAGGGAGCCCAGTCACTGTCTGCCTGCAGAGGCTTTGCTGAGCTGCTGTGGGCTCCGCCCAGCTGCTGAGTGAACTTCCCTGCAGTCCAATTTTTATGTGTGTCTTTAGAACTGTCTTCGCAATTGTGGCCCACCTCTCTAATGGCGGGTTGCCTCAGCAATGGCAGGTTGTCTTGGCAATGGCAGGCTGCCTCAGCATTGACTACCTCTGTAGTGGTGAAGTGCCTTGGTAATAGTGGACGCCCCTCCCCAACAGAGGTGGACCATCCCGGGTTCAGCTGCGCTTGCTGTGAAACTGAATCCAGAGTTTCTGACTACTGTTCTTTTGTGGGGGTAGGTCCAGCCAAGCCTGATCACCTGGCTCCCTGCCTGAGAGCATTTTTTTTTTTTTTTTTTTTTTTTAAGTTGGTGTTCCAGTCGCCTGTTGAAGAGGCGCCGGGATCTGCGTTTTCTCCTGTGCGGCGACTGACTGTGCTGGTTTAAACAGCGGCACTGAGATTCGTGGTGCTTTTTTTTGCCCTGGGATCTACTGTCCTGGTTCCCTGTTCAGTCCCCCTTTTAAACAGATGAATGGGCGACTTCCCGAGGCTCCAATTGTCAGCCAAAAGGGCACCTGGACCAGTGTATTTTGTATGGAGAACTGCTGCACCAGGGCGCTGACAAAGCAGCCATATGGGTCAAAGCAGCTGTGCTGGCCGACACAGTCGCGCGGGCCACCTGTGGGGCTTCTACGCCTGGGAATCTCCTAGTCTGTGGGCAATAAAAATGCATTGCAACGTCCACTCACCCTCTGTGCTTTCACTGGGAGCTGCAATCCTGAGCTGTTACTCAACGGCCATCTTGGATTGATCAATCGACATAGACTTAATTTTGAAGTAAATGTTGTTTTCATAGTTACTGCATATGTAAACATATATTTTACTATGAACTCTCTGGTGTTTTCTTAGCTGTCATTTTTGAACAATTCTTTAAACTCATTAGACATATTAGAGTTTTTTTCCAATACAATATAAATTCCTTGATTTTGAGCAAGTTTTGAGAAACTTCTTCATGCTTTTTCTCTAATACAAACCCTGCACAACACTTATGAAACAAGTAATGGTACTACAACCCTCTTTATATTTTTAATGTTTGCCTTCAGAATGAATGCTCTTCCTTAATGTCATTATTTTCTGAAAGCAATTTTGACAATAATTGCACTTACAATGTTTTTATTAAGTATAAACTCTTGGATTTTGAGTAAGATATGAGCACGTATCAACAGCTATTCCAGTTTTAATATTTGTGGAATTTTTCTCAAATATTAATGCTTTCCTGTGCAATAACATGTGAGTACTAGTTAAAAGTTTTGTCACATTTTTCCAAAGTAATTTACTTTATATTTTTAAGTTTAAGGTGTTGTGAAATGATTGTCTCATCTTTCAGGTTTGTAGTTTCTCTTCAGTATAAATTATCTTAGGTCTGCTGAGAATTGAGACGTTGTAAAATGCTTTCACACATTCTTTATGCTAGTAGGATTTCTTTCCAGTATGAATTGCGTGTAATAAATGTTGAGAACTTGTTAAAGTCTTTGTCACATTTTTCGCATTTGTTGGAATAGTCTCCAATATGAATTACCTTATGTTTAGAAATGGTTAACAATATACTAAGGGCTTTGTCACATTCTTAAGATTAGTAGTTTCCATCCATTGTGTATTATTTTATGTTCTGTAGGGTTTAAGAACTAGTTAAAAAGTTTGCCACATTCTTCACAAGTGTCAGAATTCTCACCAGTATGAAGTTGCTTATGTTTAGTAAGGGGTGAGGGCTGGTAAAGAGTTTTTCCACATGCTTCAGTATGAAATATTTTGTTTACTAAATGCTGAGGATTCGCAATAGCCTTTGCCACATTCTTCACATTTGACGGGGTTTCTCATCATCATGAATTCTTATGTTTAGTAAAGGTTCAGAATACATCAAAGCCTTTGCCACAATGTTCACTTTGTAGGACTTCTTTCCAGTATGAATTGTCTTGGTTACTAAGATTTGAGAAATGGTTAAAAGCGTTTCCACATTCCTCACATTTGTTACGCTTCTCTGAAGTATAAATTCTCTTGGATTGATGGCTGGTTAAAAACTGCCATATTCTTTACATTTTAAAAAATTCTCTCCACTATGAATTATCTTATGCTTAGTAAGGTCTGAGGAACACTTAAAAGCTCTGCCACATTCTTCAAATTTGAAAGGATTCTCTCCACTATGAATTCTCTTATGTGCAGTAAGGCTGTAGGACCAGTTAAAAGCTTTGCCACATTCTTCACATTTGTAGGGTTTCTCTCGTGTATGAAGTCTCTCATGTTTAGTAAAGCATGAGGACTGGTTAAAAGCTTTGCCTCATTCTTCACATTTGTAGGGTTTTTCTCCACTATGAATTCTGTCATGCCTAATAAGGACAGACGACCATTTAAAAGCTTTGCCACATTCTTCACATTTGTAGGGTTTCTTTCCAGTATGAATTATCTTATGTTTAGTAAGGTCTGAGGAACACTTAAAATCTTTGCCACATTCCTCACATTTGTGGGGTTTTTCTCCACTATGAATTCTCTCATGCCTAATAAGGACAGATG
>NW_022441301.1:0-5726 GCF_009761245.1 Sapajus apella
CAAAGCAGAGCAGTTTGAACTTGACGTTTATCCTGTGTTTTAAACGCCGTCTTACTGCTAGTTCTTAAATGCCTCTATAAGGCTGGAAATATCTGTTTCTAGATTACCGGAAGAAAAGGTTTCAGAACCTCTGCACACACACATCAATTTAACTCCATAAGATGATTTTACAACTTGACAACCATTCTGCTAGATAGTTGCGTTTTTGTTTTAGAGCAAGATGTTTCTGATGATGGCCTGCAGGCTCTTTCACACTGGAATATCGAAATGCTGCTTTTAGAAGAAACGTGTTTCTAACTCGCTGAATCTAAACATAGATGCAACTTCCTAATGTGAACGAATAGAAAGCAGTGCAGTTTGAAATACACGTTTCTCCTGTGTTTTAAATGCAGTCTTACAGCTAGGTCTTAAATGCCTGTATAAGGCTGGAAATATCTGTTTCCAGATTCTCCAACGAAAGGATGTCTGAACTACTGCACACACACGTCAGTTTAACTCTGTAAGAAGCTTTTACAGATTGACAACAATTCTGCTGGATAGCTGCGTTTTTGTTTTAGAGCAAGATGTTTCTGGTTGCGGCCTGCAGGTCTTTCACACTGGAATATACAAATGCTGCTTTTAGAAGAAACATGTTTCTAACTCGCTGAATCTAAACATAGATGCAACTTCCTATGGTGAATGAATTGAAAGGAGTGCAGTTTGAAATACACGTTTCTCCTGTGTTTTAAATGCAGTCTTAACTCTAGGTCTTAAATGCCTGTAAATGGCAGGAAATATCTGTCTCCAGATTCTGGAAGCAAAGGATTTCTGAACTAGTGCACACACACGTCATTTTAACTCTGTAAGAAGCTTGTACAGATTGACAACAATTCTGCTGGATAGCTGCGTTTTTGTTTTAGAGCAAGATATTTCTCATTATGGCCTTTAGTCTCCGTCATTCTGCAATATCCAAATGCAGCATTTAGAAAAACGTGTTTCTAATTCGCTGAATCTAAACATAGATACAACTTCCTAAGGTGAACAAACACAAAGCAGAGCAGTTTGAACTAGACGCTTCCCCAGTGTTTTAAACGCAGTCTTACTGTTAGTTCTCATATGCCTGTAAATGGCAGGAAATATGTGTCTCCAGAATCTCGAAGCAAAGGATTTCTGAACTGCTGCAAACACACATCAGTTTAACTCTGTATGTTCATTGCATTGCTCGATAACCATTCTGCCAGATAGCTGCGTTTTTGTTTTAGAGCAAGATATTACTCATTACGGCCTTTAGTCTCAGTCATTCTGGAATATCCAAAAGCAGCTTTTAGAAGAAACGTGATTCTAACTCGCTGAATCTTAACATAGTGGCAACTCCCTAAGGTGAACGAACACAAAGCAGAGCAGTTTGTACTAGAGGTTTCTCCAGTGTTCTAAACGCAGTCTTACTGTTAGTTCTCATATGCCTGTATATGGCTGGAAATATCTGTCTCCATATTCACGAATCAAAGGATTTCTGAACTGCTGCAAACAAAAATCAGTTTAACTCTGTATGTTGATTGCACAGCTTCACAACAATTCTGCTCGATAGCTGCGTTTTTGTTTTAGAGCAAGATATTTCTCATTACCGCCTTTAGTCTCAGTCATTCTGGAATATCCAAACGCAGCTTTTAGAAGAAAAGTGTTTCTAACTCACTGAATGTAAACATAGATGCAACTTCCTAAGGTGAACGAACACAAAGCAGAGCAGTTTGAACTTGACGTTTATCCTGTGTTTTAAACGCAGTCTGACTGCTAGGTCTTAAATGCCTGTGTAAGGCTGGAAATATCTGTTTCCAGGTTACCCGAAGAAAAGTTTTCAGAACCTCTGCACACACACATCAATTTAACTCCATAAGATGATTTTACAACTTGACAACCATTCTGCTAGATAGCTGCGTTTTGTTTTAGAGCAAGATGTTTCTGATTACGGCATGAAGGCTCTTTCACACTGGAATATACAAATGCTGCTTTTAGAAGAAACGTGTTTGTAACTCGCTGAATCTAAACATAGATGCAACTTCCTAAGGTGAACGAATAGAAAGCAGTGCAGTTTGAAGTACACGTTTCTCCTGTGTTTTAAATGCAGTCTTACCGCTAGGTCTTAAATGCCTGTATAAGGCCGGAAATATCTGTTTCCAAATTCTCCAACGAAAGGGTTTCTGAACTACTGCACACACACGTCAGTTTAACTCTGTAAGAAGATTGTACAGCTTGACAACCATTCTGCTGGATAGCTGCGTTTTTGTTTTAGAGCAAGATGTTTCTCATTACGGCCTTTAGTCTCAGTCATTCTGGAATATCCAAACGCAGCTTTTAGAAGAAACGTGTTTCTAATTCGCTGAATCTAAACATAGATGCAACTTCCTAAATTGGACGAACACAAAGCAGAGCAGTTTGAACTAGACGTTTCTCCAGTGTTTTAAACGCAGTCCCACTGTTAGTTCTCATATGCCTGTAAATGGCAGGAAATATCTGTCTCCAGATTCTCGAAGCAAAGGATTTCTGAGCTGCTGCAAACACACATCAGTTTAGCTCTGTATTTTGATTGCACAGCTTGACAACCATTCTGCTAGATAGCTGCGTTTTTGTTTTAGAGCAAGATATTTCTCATTAGCGCCTTTAGTCTCAGTCATTATGGAATATCCAAACGCAGCTTTTAGAAGAAACCTGTTTCTAACTCGCTGAATCTAAACATAGATGCAACTTCCTAAGGTGAACGAACACAAAGCAGAACAGTTTGACCTTGAAGTTTCTGCTGTTTTTTAAACGCAGTCTGACTGCTACGTCTTAAATGCCTGTGTAAGGCTGGAAATATCTGTTTCCAGGTTACCCGAAGAAAAGATTTCAGAACCTCTGCACACACACATCAATTTAACTCCATAAGATGATTTTACCACTTGACAACCATTCTGCTACATAGCTGCATTTTTGGTTTAGAGCAAGAGATTTCTCATTACCGCCTTCAGTCTCAGTCATTCTGTAATATGCAAACGCAGCTTTTCGAAGAAACGTGTTTCTAACTCGCTGAATATAAACATAGATGCAACTTCCTAAGGTGAACGAATAGAAAGCAGTGCAGTTTGAACTAGACTTTTCTCCTGTGTTTTAAACGCAGTCTTACATTTTGGTCTTAAATGACTGTATAAAGCTGGAAATATCTGTTTCTAGATTCTCCAACGAAAGAATTTCTGAACTACTGCACACACACGTCAGTTTAACTCTGTAGGAAGATTGCACAGATTGACTACCATTCTACAAGATAGCTGCGTTTTTGTTTTAGAGCAAGATATTTCTCATTACGGCCTCTACTCTCACACACTCCGGAATATCGAAACGCAGATATTAGAAGAAACGTTTTTCTAACTCGCTGAATCTAAACATAGATGCAACTTCCTAAGGTAAACGATCACAAAGCAGAGCAGGTTGAAATAGACGTCTCTCCAGTGTTTTAAACGCAGTCTTACTGGTAGTCCTCTTATGCGTGTATATGGCTGGAAATATCTGTCTCCAGATTCTCGAAGGAAAGCCTTTCTGAACTGCTGCAAACACATCAGTTTAACCCTGTAAGATGATTTCACATCTTGACAACCATTCTGCTAGATAGCTTCGTTTTTGTTTTAGAGCAAGATGTTTCTGATTACGGCCTACAGGCTCTGTCAAACTGGAATATCCAAACGCAGCTTTTAGAAGAAACGTGTTTCTAACTCGCTGAATATAAACATAGATGCAACTTCCTAAGGTGAATGAACACAAAGCAGAGCAGTTTGAACTAGATGTTTCTCGTCTGTTTTAAACTCAGTCTTACTTCTAGTTCTTATAAGCCTGTATATTGTTGGAAATATCTGCTTCCAGATTCTCCAACGAAAGGATTTCTGAACTACTGCACACACACGTCAGTTTAACTCTGTAAGAAGATTGGACAGCTTGACAACCATTCTGCTAGATAGCTGGGTTTTTGTTTTAGAGCAAGATATTTCTCATTACGGCCTTTAGTCTCAGTCATTCTGGAATATCCAAACGCAGCTTTTAGAAGAAACGTGTTTCTAACTCGCTGAATCTAAACATAGATGCAGCTTCCTAAGGTGAACGAACACAAAGCAGAGCAGTTTGAACTAGACGTTTCTCCAGTGTTTTAAACACAGTCTGACTGTTAGTTCTCATATACCTGTATATGGATGGAAATATCTGTTTCCAGTTTCTCGAAGCAAAGGATTTCTGAACTGCTGCAAACACACATCAGTTTAACTCTGCATGTTGATTGCACAGCTTGACAAACATTTTGGTAGATAGCTGCGTTTTTGTTTTAGAGCAAGATATTTCTCTTTAGCGCCTTTAATCTCAGTCATTCTGGAATATCCAAACGCAGCTTTTAGAAGAAACGTGTTTCTAACTCGCTTAATCTAAATATAGATGCAACTTCCTAAGGTGAGCGAACACAAAGCAGAACAGTTTGCACTTGACGTTTATCCAGTGTTTTCAACGCAGTCTTACTGCTAGGTCTAAAATGCGTGTGTAAGGCTGGAAATATCTGTTTCCAGATTACCTGAAGAATAGATTGCAGAACCTCTGCACACACACATGAATTTAACTTCATAAGATGATTTTACAACTTGACAACCATTCTGCTTGATAGCTGCGTTTTTGTTTTAGAGCAAGATGTTTCTGATTACGGCCTTCAGGCCCTTTCACACTGGAATATCCAAATGCTGCTTTTAGAAGAAACGTGTTTCTAACTCGCTGAATCTAATCATAGATGCAACTTCCTAAGGTGAACGAACAAAAAGCAGTGCAGTTTGAACTAGATGTTTGTCCTGTGTTTTAAATGCAGTCTTACCGCTAGGTCTTAAATGCCTGTAGAAGTCTGTAAATGTGTGTTTCCAGATTCTCCAACGAAAGGATTTCTGAACTACTGCACACACCCGTCATTTTAACTCTGTAAGAAGATTGTACAGCTTGACAACCATTCTGCTAGATAGCTGCGTTTTTGTTTTAGAGCAAGATATTTCTCATTACGGCCTTTAGTCTCAGTCATTCTGGAATATCCAAACGCAGCTTTTAGATGAAACGTGTTTCTAACTCGCTGAATCGAAACATAGTTGCTTCTTCCTAAGGTGAACGAACAGAAAGCAGTGCAGTTTGACCTAGATGTTTGTCCTGTGTTTTAAACACAGTCTTACTGTTAGATCTCATATGCCTGTATATGGATGGAAATATCTGTCTCCAGATTCTCGAAGCAAAGGATTTCTGAACTGCTGCAAACACACAACAGTTTAACTCTGTATGTTGATTGCACAGGTTGACAACCATTCTGCTAGATAGCTGTGTTTTTGTTTTAGAGCAAGATGTTTCTGATTGCGGCCTGCAGGTCTTTCACACTGGAATATCCAAATGCTGCTTTTAGAAGAAACATGTTTCTAACTCGCTGAATCTAAACATAGATGGGATTTCCTACGGTGAACGAACACAAAGAAGAGCAGTTTGAACTAGACGTTTCTCCAGTGTTTTAAAGGCAGTCTTACTGTTATTTCTCATATGCCAGTGTAAGGCTGGAAATATCTGTTTCCAGATTATCCGAAGAAAATATTTCAGAACCTCTGCACACACACATCAATTTATCTCCATAAGCTGAATTTACAACTTGACAACCATTCTACTAGATACCTGCGTTTTTGTTTAGAGCAAGATGTTTCTGATTGCGGCCTGCAGGT
>NW_022441302.1:0-5724 GCF_009761245.1 Sapajus apella
CCCAGCTACTGTTTAAAATTATTTTGCAGAGACAGGATTTCACTATGTTGCCCAGGCTGGCCTCAAACTCCTGGCCTCAAGTGATCATTCTGCCTCAGCCTCCCTAGGTACTGGGATTGCAGGTGTGAGACATGGTGCCTGGTCCTTCATTGCTTTTTAATATCCTTAATTACCTTCTTCTGAATATTTTTAGAACTACAGTGTTTTTGTCTTTTGAGGCTAGAGTTGAAGCTGATTTCCATAAATAGTCATTTTGGGTCAAGTCTTTTGAATGAAGTGAGCGGCCAGAGATGATGACACAATTTTGGCTAAAACAATTTCCGAGAGTGCACGCTGTGAACTCTAAAATGTGTGCGCTGTGGGTGGCCGGGGGGTGAGTGGTTTATGAACAGAAAATATGAAAAAAAAAAAAAAGAAAGAAAAAGAAAGTAAAGTGTATGTTCCAGTCACTGGGCCACAGTTCACTCTTCTTGGCAAACTCAGAATTGTAGATGATATTTATTTATTTATTTATTTGTTTGTTTGTTTGTTTGTTTGTTTATTATTTTTTGTTTTAGACTCACTCTGTCACGCAGGCTGGAGTGCAGTGGCATGAACTTGGCTCACTGCAACCTCCGCCTCTGGGTTCAAACAATTCTCCTGCCTCAGCCTCCCAAGTAGCTGGGATTATAGGCATGTAACACCATGCCTGGCTAATTTTTGTACTTTTATTTTTTGACATGGACTCTTGCTCTGTTGCCTAGGCTGGAGTGCAGTGGCCTGATCTCAGCTCACCGCAAGCTCCACCTCCCCAGCTCAAGCCATTCTCCCTGCCTCACCCTCCCAAGTAGCTGGGTTACAGGCACCTCCCACCATACCTGGCTAATTGTATTTTTAGTAGGGATAGGGTTTCACCATGTTGGCAGCTGCTCTTGAACACCTGACCTCAAGTGATCCGCCCACCTCAGCCCCCCAAAGTGCTGAGATTAACAGGCATGAGCCACTGTGTCTGGCCAATTTCTTCTAATATCAAAGGAATCACCAGGGTCTTCCCTTTCTTTTGATTCACTTATTTTCTCTGCCATGCCAATTTTAGTACGTGTGCTGCCGAAGTGAGCACCGATTCTGTGTTTATTTATTTATGATGTTTGTTTATTTATTTATGAGACAGGGTTTCACTGTGTCTTCCAGGCTGGAATACAGTGACATGGTCATGGCTCACTGAATCTCTGCTTCCCAGGGCTCAAGCAATCCTCCTGCCTGGGCCTTTCAAAGTGTGGAGGTTACAAGAGTGAGCCACTGTGTCCAGCCTGCAATGTTTAACTGCTGACTTTGATGCCTGGTTTTGGTTGTACTAGACACTCCCACTACTTTTTTCTTTAAAAATTACTGGTTCGCTCAGCTCCTTCAAAAGATCTTTGGTGTTTTATACATCCTAATATGTGAGGCCAGGTGTGGTGGCTCATGCCTGTAACCCCAGCATTTGGGGAAGCCAAGGTGGGAGGATCTCTCGAGACCAAGAGTTCAAAATCAGTCTGGGCAACATAGTTTTTGAATGGCAGTTTATTTTAAGCCACTGTTTCTGGAAGAATTTAATCTGATCCAGTGTTGGATTTTTCTTTCACTCATAGAGAGAAAAATAAAGATAATAGCTATAGCATTTACTGAGCGCTAAGTATGTGCCCACCACTTGATCCTCATCAAACCCTCTGAGGCATGGGCCACTGTACTACTGCCATCCCCATTTTATGGAGAAGATGCTGAGGCAAAGGGGGGTTAAGTACCTTGCTAAGCATGAGCAGCTATTAATGCAGTAAAGCCGGGGTCCCGACCCACTCTTGTAATCAATGCAACACTGTGTCTGTGGACTCCAGACCAATTTCTCTGATGCTTAACATTTGCCTGCATGAAATGCACTTTTGTGAAATACATTTCTTTTATTTCTTTTTTGAGATGGAGCCTTGCTCTGTCTCTCAGGCTGGAGGGCAGTGGTGCAATCTCAGCTGACTGTGACCTCCGCCTTCTAGGTTCAAACAATTCTCCTGCCTCAGTCTCATGAGTAGCTGCGATTACGGGCGGCCATCACCACTCCTGGCTAATTTTTGTATTTTTAGTAGAGGCGGAGTTTTACCATGTTGGCCAAGCTGGTCTTGAACTCCTGACCTCAGGTGATCTGGCCGCCTTGGCCTCCCAAAATACTCGGATTACAGGCATGAGCCACCGCACCTGGCCTCCTGAGTGGCATGAGCCACTGCACCCAGCCAGGATAAAAGATCTCTAAATGGAATCATTTGGCTATATAGAAAAATTTACTTTCAGTCCTGCCTGGCTAACATAGTGAAACCCTGTCTGTCTCTACTAAAAATATAACATTAGCTGGGTGCGGTGATGTGCACCTGTAATCCCAGCTACTCCAAAGGCAGAGGCAGGAGAATCACTTCAACCCAGGAGGCAGAGCTTGCAGTAAGCAGAGATGGTGCCATTACACTCCAGCTGGGCTACAATAGTGAAACTCGACCTCAAAACAAAACAAAACAAAACAAAAAACTTTATTCTGTGTCCTTACTTTTTCCCATTTTCTCATAAATGTATGAAAATTCTGCAGCAAACTTCCATCAGCCTGCCAGCTAACATTACGTTAGGCTTCCCTTCTCCCTTGGCTTAATATACTGAGCTCAAATCTAAGAGATTGGGTGGTGGGGCAGTGGGGCATCCAGCTCTACCAGTTCTTAAACTTGTGGCCTTATGTTCATGGTCCCACAATTTCTTATGTTAAATAGGGATTTTTATACCTACGTAGGGGTTGGCTCACACCTGTAATCCCAGCACTTTGGGAGGCTGACACCTGGCAGATCTCTTGAGCTCCGGAGTTTCAGACCAGCCTGGGAAACAGGGCAAAACCCTCTCTAAAAAGATACAAAAATCAACCGGGCATGGTGGTGCATGCCTTTAGTTCCAGCTTCTTGGGAGGCCAAGGTGTGAGGATCACTTGATCCTGGGAGGCTGAGGTCACTGTGGAGTGAGCCATGATGGCGTCACTGCACTCCAGCCTGGGTGGCAGAGAGAGATCCTGTCTCAAAAAACAAACCAACCAACCAACCGACTTTGCCAGGTGAATGTTAGGATGAAAAGTGATTACATATGCTTTCCTGAAATAAAGTCTGTCCTCAGTTATAGCTGCTACCATTGATTGGAGAAGTTACTTTTTTTTTTTTTTCAGTGTTTGATACCAAATGCCTTTAAGTATAATAAGTTTCTTGTATATAGTCGTTTTTATGTTTAAATAATGTTTTAATGTATTTTATTGCTGATCATGGCATAGCATAAAGATATGCTCATTTAAAACACTTTTGAAGTTGTGCAAGAAAAACTGTTATGCAGAATATTCTTTTTTTCTTTTCTTTTTTATTTATTTATTTATTTTTTTGGAGACAAAATCTTGCTCTGTCAACCAGGCTGGAGTGCAGCGGTGCAATCTCGGCTCACTGCAACCTCCGCCTCTGGGTTCAAGCAATTCTCCTGACTCAGCCTCCCAAGCAGCTGGGGTTACAGGCACCCACCACCATGCCTGGCTAATTGTCATGTTTTTAGTAGAGACGGGGTCTCACCATGTTGGCCACGCTGGTCTTGAACTCCTGACCTCAGGTGATCTGCCCACCAAAGTGCCGAGATTACCAACATCAGCCACTGTGCCCAGCACTAATACGTAGAATATTGTATGTAGGTATTTTCTATGTTAGACCCCCTCTAAGGAGGGTTTCTATGTAAGAATAGTACAAAGGACCTGGAAAGGTGAATAGGCTTGACAAATTTATGTTTCTTAACACTGTAAAAGTAGTCCGGTTGTCCTGTGGCATATGCACAGGACATATACTGTACGGGGTTGGTTCCAAGACCCCTATTTCTACCAAACTCCTGGCAAACTCAAGTCCCTGCTGTGGGCCCTGCAGATCCCAGGTATGTGAAAAGTTGAGCCTCCATATACGCAAGTCTGCATTTAGTTGGAAAAGATCCACATATAAATGGGCCCATGCAGCTCAAACCCATGTTGTTCAAGGGTCCACTGTATTTGAAAATAAATTCAACAAAAAAGTTGCCTTGTTTTACAACATGTTGCATTCCTACCTCTCTCATATCTAAAAAAAAATACCATCTATTTACTATCCCATTGAGATAATACAACCTTTAGAATAGAACATAGGGCCTGGTGTTGTGGTTTACATCTGTAGTCCCAGCACTTTGGGAGGCTGAGTTGAGCAGATCACCTGAGGCCAGAAGTTTCAGACCAGCCTGACCAACATGGTGAAACCCTGTATCTACTAAAAATATAAAAAATTACCCGGTTGTGGTGGTGTGCGCCTGTAATCCCAGCTACTCCTGAGGCTGAGGCAGAGGAATCACTTGAACCCTGGAGGTGAGGTTTGCAGTGAGCCAAGTTCATGCCGCTGCACTCCAGCCTGGGCAACGAGCAAAACTCCATCTCCATTTAAGAGAAGTTCATTTTCTCAATCACTAGGAAGAACTTGAAAGGGTAGTAAACCATGGTCGTTTGAGAAGAAGAGCAAGTGGTCATATTTGAATGTAACATACTCAACTGGGTTGGGAAAGAACCGGAATCTGGAGATTGGTCATAAAAGTGCAAAATCAGGCATTCTTGTAAACCATGTACTCTTGTAAACACTGAGAAGACACAGCACCGAGCCCTGGGCCTTTCTTCTATAAAGTGCTTGTACAGGCTGAGGATCCCTTATCGGAAAATCCAAACTCTGAAATTCCCTGGTGAGCATTTCCTTTGAGTGTCACATCGGCACTCACAGTTTTGCGATTTTGGAACATTTTGGATTTTGCACTTTCAGATTTGGGATGCTCAACTGGTGTATATAATGCACATATTCCCGAATCTGAAAAAATTCCAAATCCAAAGTGTTTCTGCTCCAAAGCATTCAGATAAGGAATACTCAACCTGTAATGGATTGTACTAGATATATATTAGATTAGCAGTTGTCAAAATTTGTATCTCAGAATCCTTGTTCTGTGTCAGTGAAACAGGGATTTCATATGCCTTTTTTTCACATTTTAATGTTTTAACCTTTAAAATGTTATATATGTTTATATACACTCAAGTGCATGTCATGCTAAATTTTAATATATGAGGACAACTGATTTGTACCACCAGGTTATCTCAAGAGAGTTATACTGAGTGAAGGCTGGGCATGGTGGCTCACACCTGTAATCCCAGCACTTTGTGAGGCCCAGGTGCGTGGATCACCTGAGATCAGGAGTTGAGGACCAGCCTGACCAACATGACAAAACCGTGTCTCTACAAAAAATACAAAAATTAGATAGGCATGGGTGTACACACCTGTAATTCCAGCTACTGGAGAGGCTGAGGTGGGAGATCACTTGAACCCGAGAGGTAGAGATTGCAGTGAACCAAGATTGCACCACTGCACACCAGCCTGGGTGACAGAGCAAGACTGTCTCAAAAGCAAATATATATATATATAGTTAAAGGTTACATACTATATGATTGCATTTATGTAACATTGAAATAACAAGACTGCAGAGACGGGGAACAGATTTAGTGGTTACTAGGAGCTCGGAATGGGAGGTGAGGGGCGGTGTGGTTGTAAAGTGGTAGCATGAGGGCGCTGTGTAGGGATGGAACAGTTCTCTATCTCAGGTGTGATTATACAAAGCTGCAAATGTGATAAAATTTCACCCAACCACACACACACACACACA
>NW_022441303.1:0-5723 GCF_009761245.1 Sapajus apella
AATGTCGTTAGCCTAATCCATAATCAATACCTGGATAATTGCTTCCTTGGGTTTATATTTAGTCCTGAGGGTCTTGGGCTGGGAGGAACATCCATCTGCAGATGCACTAATGGCTGTGTGGAGGTCGCCCACGGCCTGCTTATCCGGGACCCCCAGGAGCTGTGTGGCCTGGGGTCAGAGCAGGTGGTGCTGCAGCAGCCAAGGCCCAGGTCCCAGTGCCTCCGGGGACCTCTGCAGGCTGCAATTGCAAAGCCTCCTGGTCCATCAAGGCCTTGGGCTCTAGTTCCAGGACATGAGAGATTATTTCAGAAACAAGGTCAAAGGGTGGTCTCAGGGCTTGGGAGACCTCAGACCGTGGCAGTGTCCACATGTCCCCACCCTTCCAGAAGAATCTGTCGGGGGTACAGAGGATGGCCCCAGACTAGAGCAGCAGGACCATCATGGCCTGCACATTCCTGCTCTGGGTGGGCCCCAGCGCCCCTCACATCCAGGCGCAGCCTCTGTCCTCTCCTCCCCCACTTGCCAGGAAAGTATGGCCCATCCTGACACAGTTTCCTCTCTCTCAGAGTCTGGCGGCAGCATTGGTGGCTCAAGGCCAGGCCAGGGCAGCAGGAGAACAGCCTGTCGAAGGCAGCCCTTATGAATGGGCTCTCATCTGACTGTAATTGGAATTCATATGGAGGCTCCACTTCTAGGAACTTCCCCAGCAGATAAATCTGGGCTGCAGAGTTCTGGGCTAGAATGCCCTGGGAGCCAGCCATAAATTTTCCCAAAATGAGGGTGCACAATCTCATTGCTCTGGAGGTATGATGTTCACCCCTGGAGCTGACCTGTCATTCTGTGTCCTCCAGGCTCTGCTGGGAGCTGGGAGCCAGGCCAGGGAGAGGTGGACAGGAGTTGGCAAAGTCACTGTGAAGGAAAATATTTTTATCATTTAATTAGGAGCCTCTCAGAAAAGCAAGCTCTGTTTCTTCTTGAGCTGGTCAAAGGAAATGAGAAGTGACATTTTCCCACTCCCATCTTCCCCTTAGCCCAGAAAGCTCCAAGCTAGAGGCGCAGATGTGGGCAGCCTCAGGCTGTGTGCATCCAAGGCTGGGCCCAGGGGCAATGGCGGGGCGTGCAGTCTTTGCTGTGCTCCTGCTGTGCCCAGCACGCTCGCTCCCTCATTTGCTCTCATAAACACCATCTGCATTATCGATTGCCCTCTGGGTCCCTCCCCAATGCAGAGGCTTCAGGCTGCACCCACCCTTTGAGGGTGCTGCACTTCTGCACTCTCTGCCTCTCCTGAGCATGTGTGTGACAGCAAGATGGCTGCAGATATGCAACTTCCAATAAGCAATCATCTCTTAAAAGGTCCTCCTCAGTAAACCCTTAAGTAAAGCCCCTCACCAGTACCCTTCACCTGTACCCATCCATTGCACCATCCACCCCGATGCATGACTAACAAGTGTTCACACATGTGCCATTCGCAAGCTTCGCTCCAGCTTTGGAGGATGCAGGCAGGTGTCACTCTGGGGCTTCCGTCTCCTGGGGAGATGGCAGTGGGGGAGGGACACTCACTAAGTACCGTACCTCCCAAGCCGGCTCCTGACCCTGCGATTGCCCAGACTCTGAGGGAACTGACTCATAGAGCTCACTTAGTCCCAGAGAGAGGAACCTGGGGGCCCAGAAGGGGCTGGCCTGGCCTGGGTACGAAGACCCCTGGCAGAAGAGCCCAGATGTCCTCACTTCTCCCCCAGTATGGTACACCCAAAACATATAGCTCCATTTTAATGAGCAGCTGCTGTCCTTTTTCGCCTGCTATGGGCCAGCTTTGTCCAGGCTGCAGCCTCTGGGCAGGTGAATCCAGCCAGCAGGTAAGGCACGTGCCTGGAGAACTGGAAGAACATTGGGACTTCATGCCTCACTTTACAGGGCAGTACATGGAGGCCACAGAGGGTAAGACACACGGCCAGGGATGCACAGGAGCAGGATGAGAAACCAGGCCTTGCTACCACCCTGCACTAGAATGCCCAGGCCCACCTATTCCAGACAAGGAGTCCATAGGCCAGGGGTGGGACTCATCTGTGCATGGAGGGTTCAGGCTGGTTCTTTCCAGAATGAGCAAGGACCCTCTGGTCAACACTGCATCAGGGATGGACAAATGGCATCTACTCAACAGGGGGTTTTAGCAGCTTCCTTAGTTCTTGGGCTTCACTGGGACTTCCTGCTAACAAGCCTGGCCCCTGGCCCCATGTGGACACTCTCCCAGGGCAGAGGCCATGGCCAGCCAGCCTAAGCTTCTCCAGACAGGCCAGCAGAGATATCTGTGTGGCTGGAGCCAGCTGGCCCTGAGCACACGCCCATTTTTTCTTGCAGCAGCTACTTACTGAGCCTGGGCAGAGAGAAGATGACCCATCCTGGATGCAGGCTATGAAGAATACAAAGCAGGGTAATGGGAATGAGAGTGACTAGGGCTGGTTCAGTGGGGACATCATGTAAATGTAGTTGGGTGCTGAGGAAGCCTGTCTGCCAAGGTAGCTAAAAAGGAGAAGCCAGATGTGCTGACAGCTGTCTAGGGCGAGGGAGCAGCAGAGCAAAGGCCCTGTGGCAGGAATGGGCTTGGAGTGTTCCAGGCAGAAGAAAGACCAGAATGATGGAGCCGAGTGAGCCAGGAAAATGCAAAGGCTAGAGAAGCATGCAGCCTAGGGCATGAGTTCCATTCCCAGTGCAGGAAACTGGGATTTGAAGCAAGGGTTGGCATGGTTGATACTTTCAGAAGAGTCGGTCTGAAGTGGCCCCTGATGCCAGGCTGAGAAGGTGGGACTTCCTTCTGCGGAAGAAAGGAGGCACAAAGAGGCTTTTCAGCAGAGAGCTTGCAGGTGGCTCTCCAGCTATGGGAGCCAGCTCCTCTTCCAGGAGCTGTGTGGGTGCTGGGCACCATCAAGACAGCGCCACTCCTCCCAGCTGCTATGAGACTTGGGACACAGTCACCTTCTCAAATTCTCTGTTTTCTTCTCTGTAAAATAGAGATGAAATTTTAGACAATAACCAGCTACTCCAGCCAAACACCATGCAAAAAGTGGTGGCTTGTTCCCACTCACACCATCAAAGGCTGAGAGGGGAGCCTGGACTTCCACCCTGGCCAGGCTGTAATTAGGTGCCCAGTCTCCCTGTGGCCCTGTCAAGTGGTATCAGAGAAGGATCAGTGAGGGGTCAGGGCCTTCACCTCCACCAGGCAGTAACCAGCCCCTTCCACCCTATGGTGTCAGTGGAGGCTCCACAGGGAACCGGAGCCCTTGGGGGAACCTGGACTCCTACACCCATCTTCCACACTGTGCCTGCCAGAGCGGTGTCAGAAGCCGCCAGCTAAACCAGAAGGTTTCACCTCAGATTCAGACTCTCATAACATACTGCTCAAATAACACAATACAGGAGCTCGGCAGCAGCACAAGGGGAACAAAGGAACACATCTGTGAACTCCAAGAGAAACTATAGGAATTATTTAATCTGAACAACAAAGCTACAATAGACTGAAAATAAAAACAAAAAGAACAATCCCTCAGAAACCTGTGAGACTGTAACAAAAGATCTAATTCATGTTATTGAGTCTCAGCAGAAGAGGATAAAGAGGTGAGCCTTAAAAAGGACTCAAAGATACAATGGTTGAAACTCCCTAAATCTGGCAAAAGATAGACACTTATGGATTCAAGAAGCTGAGTTACTCAAATAGGATAAACCAAAACAAATCCACCCCACGACACATCATGGTTAAACTCCTAAAAACTAAAAACAAAGAAAAAATCTTAAAAGCAGGTGGGAAAGAAAAGAGCCCTTCCTACCTATAGGGAAAATGAAGAAGAATGACAACAGATTTCTCATTAGAAAGCACAGAGGTCAAAGTGGCACACTTTTTGAGTGCTGAAAGAAAATAACTATCAACTCAGAATTCTATTTCCAGTAAAATATTCTTCAGGAACACAGGAAATTAAGATATTCCCAAATGAAGGAAAAGTAACAGAATTTGACAATAGCCAATCTACCCTAAAATGATTAAAGGAAGTTTTCTAAACAGAAAGAAAATATTAAAATAAGGAATCTTGAAGTATCAGAAAGAGAAAAACAGTAAGAGTAAAAACTATTGGTAAACATATCCTTCTCACTGTCAGTTTTCTAAATTATGTTTGACAGTTGTAACAAAAATTATATTGTCTGATATATTTCTGCATGCATATTGAGAAAATATTTAAGACAATTGCATTATAAATATAGGAGGGTAAAGTAGCTTGAAGGGGCATGAGTTTTCTGTACTTAAACCGGTAAAATATTAATATCAGTGCACTAAATTATGTATATATAATGTCTACATCAAATAACCATTTAAAAAGCTATACAAAAAGATACTCTTAAACCACACCATAGACAAACAAAGATGGAATTCTGAAAAAACTTTACAAAACCCAAAGGAAGGGAAAAAAAGCTCAGATAAACTAAAAATACTGAGGACAAACAGAAAACCAAAGCAAAAAATAAAATAGACAACTTAAACCCTAACACATCAATAATTGCATAACAATGCAAATGGTCTACATACACCAATTAAAAGACAGAGATGAGCAGAATGCTTTAAAAATATGACCCACCTATGTGCTGTTTATAAGAAACTTACTTCAAATATAATAATATGGGTAAGCTGGAAGTAAAATGACGAAAAAAGATATCTCAGGCAAACATCAATCAAAAGAAAGAAAGCAGGAATAAGTATATTAATACCAGATAAAGTACATTTTAGAGCAAAGAAAATTACTGGAGACAGAAAGGGACATTATATAAGGATGAATGGGTCACCCACCAAGAAGACATAGCAATTCTAAACTTGCATGCACCAAACAACAGAGACGAAAAACATGCGAAGCAAAATCTGATCAAACTAAAATGAGAAATATATAAATCCACACCTCTTTCAACAATTCATAGAACTACTATTTCAACATAGAACTACTTTCAACAATTCATAGAATTACTAACAGAAAATTAGCAAGGATATAGAACAACACCATCAAAGAACACTATTTGTTCAACAGATGGAGAAAATCCCATGCAACAACAGTAGAATACACATTCTACTGCCCATGGACCCTATTCTAAAATAGACTGTATGTAGGCCTTAAAATAAACCTCAAAAATTTAAAAATAATTGAAATTATATAGAGCATGTTCTCTGACTGCAATGGAATTCAACTAGAAACCAACAATGGAAAGATAATAGGAAAATCTCTAAACAATTGAAAACAAAACAACACATTTCTAAATAATCCATGACTCAAAGAGGAAATCTCAAGGAATATAGAAACATATGTTGGACTAAATGAAAATGAAAATGCAATATACCAAAATTAGTAGGACACAGCTAAAATAGTGCTGAGAGGATGGTGGATAGCACTAAATGCCTATATCACAGAAGAGGAAACATCTTAGGTCATTAATCTATATTTACACCTCAAGAATCTAGACAAGAGCAAAATTAACCCAAAGCAAGCAGGAGGGAATAATAAAAATAAAGACAGACATCAGTGAAATTTAAAACAGCAAAACTATAGGGAAAATAAATGAAACAAAAAGCAGATTCTTTTAAAAGAGTGATAAAATTGAAAAACCTTTAGTAAGACTGACCAAAAAAAGAGAAACCACAAATCGTCAGTATTGTGAATGAAACAGGATATCATTGCCGACCCTGAAGATTG
>NW_022441304.1:0-847 GCF_009761245.1 Sapajus apella
TCAAACTGCTCTGCTTTGTGTTAGTTCACCTTAGGAAGTTGCATCTATCTTTAGATTCTGTGAGTTAGAAGCACTTTTCTTCTTAAAGAGGCGTTTGGATATCCAGAGTGAATGGGAGGATAGGCTGTAATGAGAAATATCTTCCTCCAAAAAAAAAACCGCAGCAATCTGGTAGAATGGTTGTCAAGCTGCAAAATCAACTTATAGAGTTAAACTGATGTGTTTGTGCAGCAGTTCAGTAATCCTTTCCTTGGAGGATCTAGAAACAGATATTTCCAGCCATATACAGGCATATAAGAACTAGTAGTAAGACTGCATTTAAAACACAGGAGAAACGTCTATTTCAAACTGCTCTGCTTTGTGTTCGTTCACCTTAGGCAGTTGCATCTATGTTTTGATTAAGCGAGTTAGACACGCTTTCCTTCTTAATGCTGCGTTTGGATCTTCCAGAGTGAATGGGAGTATAGGCTGTAATGAGAAATATCTTGCTCTAAAACAAAAAAGCAGCAATCTATAGAAATTGTTGTAGAGCTGTAAAATCAAGTTTCCAAGTTAAACTGATATGTGTGTGTGCAGAAGCTCAGAAATCCTTTCTTTGGAGAATCTGGAAACAGATATTACCGGGTATATACAGACATATAAGACCTAAGAGTAAGTGTGCGTTTAAAACACAGGAGAAACATCTATTTCAAACTGCTTTTCTTTGTGTTCGTTCACCTTAGGAAGTTGCATCAATGTTTAGTTTCATCGAGTTAGAAACACGTTTCTTCTAAAAGCTGCGTTTGGATATTCCAGAGTGAATGGGAGTATTTACTGTAATGTGAAATATCTCGCTCTAAAACAAAAA
>NW_022441304.1:857-5722 GCF_009761245.1 Sapajus apella
GAGTTAGAGACACGTTTCTTCTAAAAGCTGCGTTTGGATATTCCAGAGTAAATGGGACTATAGGCAGTAATGAGAAATATCTTGCTCTAAAACAAAAATGCAGCTATCTAGCAGAATAGTTGTCAAGCTGTAGAATCAAGATACAGAGTTAAACTGATGTGTGTGTGCAGCAGTTCAGAAATCCTTTCTTTGGAGAATCTGGAAACAGATATTTGCAGCCATATACAGTCATATAAGAACTAGCTGTAAGACTGCGTTTAAAACTCAGGAGAAACGTCTATTTCAAACTGCTCAGCTTTGTGTTCGTTAACCTTAGGAAGTTGCATCTGTGTTTATATTCAGCGAGTTAGAAACACGTTTCTTCTAAAAGCTCAGTTTGGATATTCCAGAGTGAATGAGACTGTAGGCTGTAATGAGAAATATCTTCTTCTAAAACAGAAACGGAGCTATCTAGCGGAATAGATGTCAAGCTGTACAGTCAACCTACAGAGTTAAACTGATGTGTTTGTGCAGCTGTGTGGAAATCCTTTCTTTGGAGAATCTAGAAATAGATACTTACAGCCATAAGCAGGCATATAAGAATTAGCAGTAAGACTGCGTTGACAACACAGGAGAAACGTATGTTTCAAACTGCTCAGCTTTGTGTTCGTTCACCTAAGGAAGGTGCATCTATGTTTAGATTCAGCGAGTTAGAAACACGTTTATTCTAAAAGCTGCGTTTGGATATTCCAGAGTGAATGGGAGTATAGACTGTAATAAGAAATATCTTGCTCTAAAACAAAAACAGAGCTATCTAGCAGAATGGTTGTCAAGGTGTACAATCAACTTACAGAGGTAAACTGATGTGTGTGTGCCACAGTTCAGAAATCCTTTCTTTGGAGAATCTAGAAACTGATATTTCCAGCCTTATACAGGCATATAAGAATTAGCAGTAAGACTGTATTTGAAACACAGGAGAAAAGTATATTTCAAACTGCTCTGCTTTGTGTTCGTTCACCTTAGAACGTTGCATCTATGTTTAGATTCAGGAAGTTAGAAATTCGTTGCTTCTAAAAGCTGCGTTTCGATATTCCAGAGTGAATGGGAGTATAGGATGTAATGAGAAATATCTTGCTCTAAAACAAAAACGGAGCTATCTAGCAGAATCTTTTTCAAGCTGTACAATCAACTTTCAGAGATAAACTGATGTGTGTGTTCAGCAGTTCAGAAATCCTTTCTTTGGAGAATCTAGAAACAGATATTTCCAGCCATATTCAGGCATTCAAGAATTAGCAGTAAGACTGCGTTTAAAACACAGGAGAAACGTTAAATTCAAACAGCTCTGCTTTGTGTTCATTCACTTTAGGAACTTCCACCTATGTTTAGATTCAGCGAGTTAGAAGCACGTTTGTCCTAAAAGCTTCCTTTGGAAATCCAGAGTGAATGGGGGTACAGGCTGTAATGAGAAATACCTTGCTATAAAACAAAAAAGGAGTCACTTGGCAGAATGGTTGTCAAGCTGTATAATCAACTTACAGAGTTAAGCTGATGTGTGTGTGCAGCAGTTCAGAAATCCTTTCCTTGGACAATCTAGAAACAAATATTTCCAGCCATATACAGGCGTATAAGAATTACCAGTAAGACTGCGTTGAAAACGCAGGAGAAACGTCTGTTTCAAACTGCTCTGCTTTGTGTTCGTTCACCTTAGGAAGTTGCATCTATTCTTAGATTCAACGAGTTAGAAACACGTTTCTTCTAAAAGCTACGTGGGGAAATTCCAGAGTGAATGGGCGTACAGGGTGTAATGAGGAATATCTTGCTCTAAAATAAAAATGCAAACATCTAGCAGAATGGTTGTCAAGCTGTACAATAAAATTACAGTGTTAAAGTGATGTGTGTGTGCAGAAGTTCAGAAATGCTTTCTTTGTAGAGTCTAGAAACAGATATTTCCAGCCGTATACAGGCATATAAGAATTAGCATTAAGACTACGTTTAATACAAAGGAGAAACGTGTATTTCAAACTGCTCCACTTTGTGTTCGTTCATCTCATGAAGTTGCATCTATGTTTAGATTCAGCGAATTAGAAACACGTTTCTTCTAAGGGCTGCATTTGGATATTCCAGAGGGCATGGGAATATAGGCTGTAATGAGAAATATTTTGCTCTAAAACTGAAATGGAGCCATCTACCAGAATGGTTGTCAAGTTGTACAATCAACTTACAGAGTTAAACTGATGTGTTTGGGCAGCAGTTCAGAAATACTTTCTTTGGAGCATCTGGAAACAGATATTTCCAGCCATATACAGGCAAATAACAATTAGCAGTAAGACTGTGTTTAAAACACAGGAGAAAGGTCTGTTTCAAACTGCTCTGCTCTGTGTTCGTTCACAGTAGGAAGTTGCATCTATGTTTAGATTCAGCGAGTTAGAAACACGATTCTTCTAAAAGCTGCGTTTGGATATTCCAGAGTGAATGCGAGTATAAGCTGTATTGAGAAATATCTTGCTGTAAAACAAAATCGGAGCTATCTAGCAGAATGATTCTCAAGCTGTACAATCAACTTACAGAGTTAAATTGATGTGTTTGGGCAGCAGTTCAGAAATCCTTTCTTTGGGGAATCTAGAAACAGATATTTCAATCAATATACAGGCATATAAAATTAATAGTAAGGCTGCGTTTAAAATACAGGAGAAAGGTGTATTTCAAACTGCTCTTCTTTGTTTTCGTTCACCTTAGGAAGTTGCATCTATATTCAGATTCATCGAGTCAGAAACACTTTTCTTCTAAACGCTGTGTTTGGATACTCCAGAGTGAATGGGAGTATAGTTTGTAATGAGAAATATCTTGCTCTAAAACAAACATGGGGCTATCAAACAGAATGGTTGTCAAGCTGTACAATCAACTGCAGAGTTAAACTGATGTGTGTGTGCAGCAGTTCAGAAATCCTCTCTTTGAGGAATCTAGAAACAGATATTTCCAGACATATACAGGCATATAAGAATTAGCAGTAAGACTACGTTTAAAACACAGGAGAAACGTCTATTTCAAACTGTTCTGGTGTGTGTTCGTTCACCTTAGGAAGTTGCATCTATGTTTAGGTTCAGCGAGTTCGAAACACGTATCTTCCAAAAGTTGGGTTTCGATATTCCAGAGTGAATGGGAGTATTGGCTGTACTGAGAAATACCCGGCTCTAAAACAAAAACAGAATTATAGAGCAGAATGGTTGACAACGTATACGATCAACCTACAGAGTTAAACATGTATGTATGTGCAGCAGTTCCGAAACACTTTCTTTGCAGAATCTACAAACAGATATTTCCAGCCATATACACGTATATAAGAATTATCATTAAGACTGCGTTTAAAACACAGGAGAAACGTCTAGTTCAAACTGCTCCGTTTTCTGTTCGCTCACCTTAGGAAGTTGCATCTATGTTTAGATTCAGCGAGTTCGAAAGATGTGTCTCCTAAATGCTGCCTTTGAATATTCCAGAGTGAATGGGACTATAGGCTGCAATGAGAATATCTTGCTTAAAAACAAAAATGGAGCTGTCTAGCAGAATGGTGGTCAAACTGTAAAATGTACTTTCAGAGTTAAAATGATGTGTGTATTCAGAAGTTCAGAAATCTTTTCTTTGGAGAATCTAGAAACAGATATTTCCAGGAATATACAGCATATAAGAATTAGCAGTAAGACTGCGTTTATAACACAGGAGAAACATCTCTTTCTAACTGTTCCGTTTTGTCTTCGTTCACCTTAGGAAGTTGCATCCTTGTTTAGATTCAGCGAGTTAGTAACACGTTTCTCCTAAAAGCTGCGTTTGGATATTCCAGAGTGAATGGGAGTATATTCTGTAATCAGAAATATCTTTCTCTAAAACAAAAACGGAGCTATGTAGCAGATTGGTTGTAAAGCTGTACAATCAACTTACACAGTTATACTGACGTGTGTGTACAGTAGTTCAGAAATCCTTTCTTTGGAGAGTCTAGAAACAGGTATTTCCAGCTGTATACAGGTATATAAGAATTAGCAGTAGGCATGCTCTTAAAACACAGGAGAAACGTATGTTTCAAACTGCTCTTTTTAGTGTCCGTTCACCTTAGGAAGTTGCATCTGTGTTTAGATTCAGCGAGTCAGGAACACGTTTCTTCTAAAAGCTGCGTTTGGATATTCCAGAGGGAGTGGGAGTATTGGTTGTGCTGAGAAATCTGCCTATAAAAGACAAACGGAACTATCTAGCAGATTTGTTGTGAAGCTGTAAAATCAACTTACAGAGTTACAATGATGTGTGTGCAGCAGTTCAGAAATCCTTTCTTTGGAGAATCTAGAAGCAGATATTAACAGCTATATAGAGTGATGTAAGAATTATAGTAAGGCTGCGTTTAAAACACAGGAGAAATGAGTATTTCAAATTGCTCTGCTTTGTGTTTGTTCACCTTAGGAAGTTGCATCTGTTTAAATTCAGCGAGTAAGAAATACGTTTTATCTAAAAGCTGGGTTTGGATATTCCAGAGTGAAAGGGAGTATAGACTGTAATGAGAAATATCTTGCTCTAAAACAAAAACGGAGCTATCCAGCTGAATGCTTGACAAGCTGTATAATAAACTTACAGAGTTAAACTGATGGGTGTGAGCAGCAGTTCAGAAATCCTTCCTTTGGGGAATCTAGACAGAGATATTTCCAGCCATATAAAGTTATTTAAGAAATTGCAGTAAGACTGCGTTAAAAAAAAGGAGAAACGTATATTTCAAATTGCTCTGCTTTGTGTTCGTTCACCTTAGGAAGTTACATCTATGTTTAGATTCAACGAGTTAAAAACACATTTCTTCGAAAAGCTGCATTTGGATATTCCAGAGTGAATGGGATTATATGCTGTAATAAGAA